>NC_139829.1:18847254-19097254 GCF_963691815.1 Echiichthys vipera | reverse complement strand
TTGATGCCGTGGAGATGAAGTGATGACTCGTTTTACAAAATGGAGGAATAGAAAGAAAATAACTAGCGGGGAAGAGAAGAAGAGAAGTCGGGGAAAACAACAGAAAGTGTCTAAAGTTTGTTGTAAAACTCAAATAGCTTACCACAATAGCACATCATGGCCGTTACAAGGTAACGATCCATGCTTTCAACCGGCTCCGGCTCACTGCAGCCAGGCAGCACATGCAGATGTTACGGCATCCCTGGGGAACTTGTATTGCATTGAAAATTACACTTAAATGCACAAAATTGGTTTCGTTTTTTGACAGATAATATTATTTTATGTAATTAAAGTAATAAAAATGAGGATTTTCTGAAAAAGGAATCCAATTAGCTGCTGTTAGAGAGATGTCTTGTTGCCTACATATTTCTCCCCACGACATCTAAATGTTTGTTTTCTTCTTTCCTTTGCCCTTTCCAAGCAAATTTCATTTTTGAAACTTTGATGTGATAGTCACTCATTTCTGTTTTGGTACAGGAACGTGAAGATTTGTGTTCAATTCTTCTTTCTGACCATCAAGACTAAACACTCTGTGTATTATGCATTCAGTGCAAATAGTCTTATTGTTAGGTACATGCCAAGTCTTTGTAGGTTTCAAAAATCTTAATGTTAAACAGCATGTCCCAGTGTGTGTGTGTGGTAGTCACTTCACTTCACATCGCTAAGTACTAAGCCTTAGTAATGTAGGCAGAATGCAGTGCACATTTTTCCCACATACATTTTTAAAACCTCAATCTTCATATGTAGATGTATGCTTGCGGTTGTTCTTTTATCACCATTTGCTGTGTTTTGCCTCTCTTTATCTGCTCTACACGCCCCTCTCTGCCTCTCACTCTGTCTCTCGGCTCCATTTCTCTCTGTTATAAGGAGAAACTTTAGCTGCGGGAACCTTTCCACTGACAGTAGCTTGTAACACTGTTGAAGTATCTCATACCATTCTCCTCTCCTCTCTTCTCGTGCCCTCTCCCAGGGTATCTGAAGGTTAAAAAAACCCCAGGCATTAAATTAAAAGTAAAATTTAAATCCACCATTTTGTCAAGTGTTCATCTGCAGCCATTTTAGTTCATGCAGGGATTAGAGTTAATGTTGGGAGATAATTGGTGCAATAGGTTAGTTTATGCAATTACAGTAAGCTAGTAAAAATGCTGTCTTCTGTAGAACTGTATTACAGACCCAGGATGCTGGTTTTGACTCCACTTGCTGTCAGGGCACTGTTTGTGTGGAGTTGCATTTTCCTCTGGCCTTTAGATGGGCTTCATCTGGGTGCTCGAGTTTCCTCCAGCAGTACAAAGATATGCAAGTTTGGTGAGGCGGAAATTGCTTGTTTTTCTGAATGGTTGTATTTTTCAATGTGTCAGTCCTTTGATAAGCTGGTGACCCCTCAACAGGATAAGAGTGTATTCTGTAGATAATGGTTGGATGGAGAAACCTATTCTGCAAAGCTGCCACACATCTGAGCAGAACAAATCAAAGTTGAGGTGCTGCTGAGAAAGAAGAAAGAAAAGATTTTTAACAGTGAAAAAAAAGCACCAAAGGTCGATCCTGACGCGGTTAGTCGTCATAACCAATGGCTAAAATAATTTTTTACTCTTTAAAAAAAAAAATCTTCAATTAATTTATACCAGTGTTTCCCTTGCGCTCATTGACAGCGGAACTGACACATGGACACTGCCGCTGCATGCCCGCTTCAGAGCAGCAGAGTGTTCCATTATAATCAACAGCTGACAATGTGCTGCAGAACCATATGGGCATTGCGTTGCACACACCACACAGAGAGCAGAGGAGAGGAGAGACAGATGAAGTGAACATAACGTTGATATGGTTAACAGGCTCTGTAGTGAATGACACAAGGGATTGCTGAGGGATTGTTTTGTGTGGTGGATCTAATTTATGTGAAGAGTGGTTCCTGTGGAATTTAACATAACATAAAGAAACTTTAAAGAAAAGAAAACTTAAATTTGTAACATTTGACGAGTGAATTTGGAATAATAAGTCCTCTTTTTGTTATTTTAGTTATTTGTTTTTATCATGCTGCAGCTGGGAGGAGGCCTCGGGGAAGACCCAGGACTAGGTGGAGAGATTATATCTACACACTGGCCTGGGAACGCCTAGGGATCCCCCAGTTAGAGCTGGTTAATGTGGCCCGGGAAAGGGCCACATTAACCAGGGAAGTTTGGGGTCCCCTGCTAAAGCTGCTGCCCCTGTGAACCGGATAAGCGGTTGAAGATGAGATGAGATGAGATGATCATGCTGCAGTTGCCATCTTAAACCTAGTTTTACATTTAAATATGTAAACCTTTGTTAACATTTTGTTTGTGCTGCACTGTACAATGACATACAGTTTGTCAAAATAATGTGAATTTAAATGAAATAGTCAATTTGATTTTTGAGAGGAAAGTAATCTTTCAGATTAATTAACTAATCCATAAAATACTAGATGGATTAGATAGTTGTTAGTGGCAGCCTCAATCCTGACTTTAAACCCCTAATTTGAACCCCAGGAACCCTGCATCCTACATTTCCTATGATGCAACTTGATAGTGTCTTTCATTAGATCTTCCCAGCCTGATAAACACAGGTAACTTTCAAACTCCTCACAGTTTGCAACACTTTCACACTTTCTGTTAGACATTTTAAGTCTCAATCTGATGACATCATCAGGATCATTTTAGGCTATCAGTAGTGTAGAGCAGTGCTATTCGTGATGAGAAAAACGGAACTTGATGGGTAGAATCAGTGGTGTGCACAACTTAACACAAATTTAGATTCACTGCCCACAAACAAAACAGATTTTCTTGTGTTTTGTGACATGTTTTTGCATTTTGAAAGAAACATCAACCCTTACTTACATCACATAACTACATATTAGTAGGGCTACATTTAAGTATGCTTGTGTTTGTATGTTTCAACTAGTATAAACTCACTCAAAAGAGGTAACATCTGCCACCAGAATTACTACAAACAATTTAGTTCCTAGTTGTTGTTTTTTGGGCCCAGCTGTTAATGTGGAGTTCATACAAAATATGATAATAAAACTCTTGGGCTAAATGACATCATCCAGACTAAGATGTTAGACTTTTTGCTTGTGACGGAAACTTGGCAGAGGACCATGGAACGTGCGCCCCCCCATCGAGCTTTGTCCAATGGATTATATTTTCATCAGCTTTCCTAGACTTTCAGGCAGCGTTGGAGGGCTGTGTTCAGAAGCAGCTTTTCATGTCTGTTGGTGAGCACTGGATGTTTCTCCTCATTTGAATTACAAATGATTATAGTTGGACGTTCAAAACCCTTTCATTGTATTTTAATATACCGTCCACCCCATAATTTTTTTGTCATCTATTCTCAAGTTATGCAGATTTATAGTTCATTTAATACTAATCATACTTCATTTTAACATTGATATTGATAAGTCGGCTTCTAGTTTTATTAATATCACTGAGGTTTTTAGTCTCACTCAACATGTGTCAGGCGTCACACACATCAAAGGGCATACCGTGGACCTTTTTTTTACTTTCTGAGGATCTGTTTTATTTCAGATCACAATTGTGTTATATTTGACTTGTCTTTTCATTTGGATATTTCACCTGCTAGTCGTGAAATTGTCTCTCGCATCTTAAACCATCTCTCTGCAGCAAGGTTTACTTCTATCTGCTTGTTATAATAGCCCAGGTATTATGTCAAGTGATGTGGATTCTCAAAAACAATCTTTTAATGAGCACTGTCTTTCAGTTCTGGATGATGTTGCTCCAATAAAGACTAGACTGGCTCCTCTGATAAATTCCTCCCTGGTTAAACGACAGTATTCACTCTTTAAAAGCTACTTATCCCAAAGCTGAAAGTTTGTGGAAATCCATCCATCTACAATTTCACTATCAGTTTTTGAAAGAAGGAAGAAGGATGCCAGAGCTACCTATTTTCTAACCTAGTATGAAATAGCAGACGTAATCCTAAAATTTTATTTTACCATCAGTAATCAGTAATATTTTTACTCCTGCATCACCTGCTGTCCCAATTCCTTCAGCCAAGGAGTGCAACAATGTTTTCTCGCTCTTTGTTAAGATAAAAGACACATGAGCAAACACAATGTCCTGTTAAGTTACCTAAGTTACCTTTTGTTGAAAGTCTTAGAAAAATGAGTTGCTAAGCAGCTTACAGCAAAGTTTTAGTCTGGTTTACGTTAGTTACACTCAATCGAAACAGCTCTTCCAATGTCTCAAATGACCTCTTAATGCACAGTGATGATGCAGGAGAATGTTTCGTTTTGACCTTGGTGCTGCATTTGATACTGCGGATCACTGTGTCTTGGTTGAGAGACTCAGGCATTGGGTGCAAATCTCTGGTTTCAGCTCTGGAATGGTTCTCTTCTCACCTTTCTCATCAACCAAATCTCCATCCTGTGGTGTTCCTCAACGTTCTGTCTTGGGGCCGAAGCTGTTTGCTTTTCTCTTGCTTCCTTTAGGGATTTAAAGATATCGCCTATCATTGTTATGCAGACAATATTCAGTTATACATTTGTACAAAATGTTGCAAAACTGTCTGCCAAAACTCCATAAAAAACTGATTTGCAGATAATTCTCTGTAGTTGAACACTGACAAAACTGTGGTACTTATCTCTTGCCCAGCTGGCTTTGTCCAAGAGGTGATGGAAGTATTGGCTCTCTGTCCTCTTCTGTAATACCTGCCCTCCATAATCTATGTGATTCTATTGACCTAACTTTGAGTCTTGGCCACCTTGTAATTTGATTGGTTTCTTCTTGTTTCTACTGGCTGAAGAACATTGCTAATCTCATGCCCATTGTGTCCCTGGCTGAGTTGGAAATTATTATTATTTTTTTTATTTCCTCCTCTCCCTGTTTTCACATACCTTAGCAAGACTTCTCTGAACCGCCTACAAGTGGTCCAAAATGCTGCTGCCAAGCTTTTGAGTCTGCTAAAAGGTCACATGTTACTCCCGTCTTGATTTTTTTTAATACTGGCTTCCCACTAAATCCAGTTTAAAATTCTTGTGATCACTTTTGAGCCTTGCGTGGTCGACTCCTGCCTACATTAAAAAGTTGAGGTAGCCATACAACAGCAGCAGGTCTCTGAGGTCTTCCGATTAGGGTGTGTTGGTTGTTCCTCGCTCAAGGCTCAAAATAAAAGGACTGGGCTTTTAAGGTTGAAGCTCCTAAACTTTGGAACTCTCTCACGATGGATATGAGATCTTTGGACCATGTGGACACTTTTAAAAAGCAGTTCAAGACCCATTTATTCTGACTTAGTTTTAGTCTCTTTTGTATCTGTTATGTTTTTATCTTGATGTCTGCATTTAACGTCTATTGTTTTTGTAGCGCACTTACTATTTTGCCTTATGTTGTGAAGCACTTTATGATGTCTGTTCCTGAAAGGTGCTATATAAACACATGTATTGTTATTATTACATATATTTAAAGACACAAGATCCAAACATTTTGTGATTTATGCCTTATAGAGACCGATGCCTTGGGTTGTGCGACATTGCGTGGCTCAATTTAGCTTTAGGAGTTTCAGTTCTCCTTTTTTATATCCAATACATCTCTGTGCTCAGCTGCGTGACTGTAAATCTATATGACACCATAGTCTATACAGAGTTAAAGATGGTGTGAAGTGGTGCAGAGAGGGAGAGAGGTAAGAGGGTGTTGAAGACAAGCAGGCAGAGAAAATGGGATGATCGTGATGAGACAGAGAGAGAGGCAGGGAGGGGTGAGAGAGAAAGGAGAGACAGGGACAGGGGTGAAGCGGTGATGAAAAGGTGAGGAAGAGGAGTAGAGAGATAGACTGCTGCAAATCGAGCAGCTGAAGAGGGTAGTTAAATTCAACAGCAGAAAATGTGTTCTGAGGGCCTGCTATCTGAAACGCTGCGTAATGGAAGTCGCTATTTAGGCATTAGCGTGTGGTCGTATGTGCGTCCATCCATACATGTGCGTGTAATTTCACAAAGCTATCTACTTGAGATGCATTAGGTATTAGGTAGTAGGCTTGATTACCTTTCTCACACACAACACTGCGTTAAAGATTGAGCTTAATTTTACAGTGTGAATGAAATAGAGGGATATAAAAAGACGTGGGAAATGACGTCAAGTAGAAGCAAATATTAATTAAATGCTGTGATCTGTGAGCTGATAGAAAAACATGCAGAGTGCAAAGCACATGCAGAGCCAAAAAATAAGCTTAAGTTTATAAGATATTAATTAAGACTTAGAACAGAAGGTATCCTTAACTCAGCTGACTACTTCAAAGTGGGAAGCACTGCCACCTGATACCATTTCTGCATGTTCTAATAATTTCTTTTCTGATGAGGGTAGTGATTCTTTATAATTTAAAATGCAAAAATCTCTTCACACCCACTCTGCATAAACTTTCTGTTTGTTTTTTACTGTCCTGTTGTGTAATTAGGAAACTGAGTTGTTTGCATGAGTTTGCATGACTATATGGCCTTTGTAACACAATGGGTCGACAAGGACTAAAACAAAACAGTGCATATTCGGCCAGCTGCCCGAGCCTCCTACAGCTTTCAAAATAAAAACAATTTTGAAACGATTCATGTAAAAATTTATGTCTGAGTCCAACTGAAAGCAAACAGAGAATGTAACCTACCTGGTGAATAGGCTCTGCTCCAACAGAAAATTTGCATCCTTTGTTTTGCATATACACGTATGCATGTATGGGATGAAGCTTATGTTGTTGTGTCATGTACTGTATGTGTGTTGTGGGAAAGACTGCATTGAGCACTCTTTTTTTCTGTGCTGGTGTGCACACTTGTACACATCCATATACATACCGAGCAACATCATCACCAACTCCCCGCACAGATCCTCTTTTCCATCTCCCCTCTATGACCTAGTGAAACATCCCATAATCTCCCTCATTATTGTTATGCCAGTGGTGTCGTCACTTCCAAGGGCTCTTCCCCATCTCCCCGACCTCCTGGGCAACCCTTAGGGTGACCTGGACTTGAACCCGCAACTCTTCTACCATTGAGATCAATACTGAGATCTGAGCGGCCCCGCCAATGCGCTTAAATCCTACTGCATCATCTCTGGCATACTGATGCGTGTATGTGCGCTGGGAGGTTAGAGGAATAGGTGCAGGGAGAAAGAAAGGGAGAGAGAAAGAGAGTGCTTTTTTAACATTGAAGAAGCAGATTTAACCAGAGTTAAACAAAGACCAGAAAATGAAAAAAAGTCTGAAAATCACTGGTGATATTTTAATTGGAAACAATGGGCTTTAGGCTTTATTTTGAGACACCAAGTCAGACACATCAGGGTTTTAACCATTATTTTGCAAATGGTGTGTAGCAATTGTGACTGCCTTGACGGATGCAAGGCCCCATTCTTCAAAAAGTTCTGTTTTTGTCCATTTCTTGGAAGACATTGTAAAGCTGTTTCATGTGATGCTGCTGGCTTTAGTGAACAGGTTTATACATAGTTTATGGGACGTTTTATTAGACGTTTAAATGCAGTAAAAAAACAGGTGATTGGTGGAAAACACCAAGAATGGTTGATTACTCCTGTTTTAAGGCAAGGACAACCATCCATCACTCCTAACTTCATCACACTGGCCTCCATTCATTCATTCATTCATTCATTTTTGTTTGTTTCCTTCTATATTTCTAAGTTTGTTATTAGTTGTGAATGAACATTTCTCTTTTCATACTGTACCTATTTCCATTGGCCAGTTTTCATAGTGTAACATCAGCCAAGGCACAAATGTATAAAGGGAGAGGTTGTTGTTTAATACAACAAACAACAATTTTTGTGCAAGCTGCCTTTTTCAGCATTTAATACACCTTATATTTAATACATGATCACACTGCATTGCATAGTTGTCCCTCATCTCTGTTCTGTTTGTGTCTCTGCAGTTGAGTTCAGGCATGATGAACACAGTACTCAAGGGCACCTTCAATGTGACGCTCAACAACCCTCTGAGTCCCTGCTGTTCCCCCCGTGTGGCCCCTGGCCATTTAAAGGCACACAAGACCATTAACACTGTCGCACCCAACACCTTCGTCACCACCAGCACTTCCTAGAGCTCTTTGTGGGTCGAAGTTTAGAGGTGAAAGGTGAGTGGGGTAAAAGGTCATTCTTAAGGTCAACACATTTCAATTCATACTCGGTGGAAAGCTTTTTTTTCATGAATATTTATGGTTCTGTCCATTTCTGTTGAATGTATAATAGATAATGAGTGGGCTTATTTTCAATTATTGAATTGCAGCTTTACTACGCTTATTGATTAAATTAACAAAAGTGTGGAGAGATCTAATTCAATATAAAGCTTGGGGAGGCTTTTTGAAACAAGCTGCTTTTAGATTAATTGTGATAATTACAACCATCACAGAATCACTTGATAGCTTGTTTGAGTGTCTTTCTGTTCAATACTTCTACTTCCTGCCACTGTTAAAAACTTACTTACTGTGTGTGTGTGTGTGCGTGTGCGTGTGCGTGTGCTTGTGCGTGTGTGTGTGTGTGTGTTTGTGTGTGTGTGTGTGTGTGTGTGTGTGTGTGTGTGTGTGTGTGTGTGTGTGTGTGTGTGTGTGTGTGTGTGTGAGAGAGAACATTTGCTGTCAAATAACACACAGCAGATCCCCAGAGCTGTTGTTTTTGCTATAGTCTTCAGCATTTGAAGTGTTAAGGAATTACCTTAACAGTTAATTTCACAGTTCATTTACAAATAAGAGCAGCTAATAACTCTTTAAAAACCTAAAGGAATTGGAGCAAACTGCTGACTGATATTAATTATTTATTGTTTCAGGCAGCAGTTTGGAGGAAGATGACTTTTTCAGTGTCGCAAAGTGAAATACCTACAATGGACCCTGCATCTGCAGCTGATGCTTCCCTCATTCTTTACTAGCAGTAATGACACGCTTGACACACTGATTCAGCTGTTTTGGTGGATGAGTTTCCTCTGCATAAGCCACTTTGTCAGTCAATAATAATTAAAAAGTTATTAGTATGATTATTGCCTGAAGTATTTCCAATACATGTTATTCTTAAAAAGGACCTCTCATCCATAAGGCACTTTGTTTTCTTAAAAGCAGCAATCAAAAGATCCAATCTGACATAAATACGACAAAGTTGATGAAATGATTGAATGGTTTTGATCTATAGATTTCAGCGTTGCTTAAATTGGCTTTAAGCTGGATTTGAACTCACACAGTCTGCGTCTTAACTTAAGGAGGCCAGGGTTGTCAAAAATCATGTTTTATTTAATGACAATGAACCAGTGCGTGAGACAATTAGAAAAAAATGCTATTAGAAAATGTTCCATAGCTATACATTATTGCTTAGCATGCATAAATCATGAAGCCATTCATTATGTATATTTGTGCTGACTACCAAAGAAACAGACGTGAAAGTCATATAGAAGACTCATAACTTACACTGATATGCTTTGCTCATTAATCAAATTGGCCTCACCTGTAGTTTCATACACATACACACTCAAATGCTACACAGTATACATGAATACAAATCAGCAAACACATGTGAAATAACATTTGGCTAATAAATACAGACAGGTTTCAAGTGTGATGCTCTACTTGAAGTTGTTTTAACTGAGCATGCAGAGGAGAGATCTGATGTGACCGGAACATGAAATATCAAGTGTACAATGTTCTGACACACCTGTAAGAAAGCTGGAGAGTCAAGAAGAGGAGTGAGACAAATGTTTCGTGGAGCAGCGATGGAGGAAACTATGCCTAAAGGAACAGTTAAACATTTTGGGAACAACACTTATTAGTTTTCATGCCAGTAGTTATAAGAGAAGAGCCGCTAAGCTAACATGCTGCTGGTTGTAGTTTCATATTTATGTACCTCACAGACATAAGAGTAGTATCAATTCTCTCAAGTCTCAAGTATTGCTTTGAATTTAAAAAGCATTTGCCGTATTACTTATATAAGTATATTATTACTTATTATATTATAATTATATATTCATTTGCCTTTTACTATTCGAATTTCCCTGACCATGTACATCCGGTATCAGAGAAGTAGAGATGACTTGCTGTGACGAAGTGATGTGGGCTGTTCAGAGTGTCAGATAAACCACCTTTACCACTGGAGGGTGTAGATCTATGCTCCTCTTCTCTGCTGATCACTCACCGTAAATCAGCCATTCATGGTCATGGGTGAATGTGTGTGTTCCCAGCCCCGAAAGACAAAGAAAGAAAGCAAGAAGAAGAAGTGTTCAAAGCATCAGTTGAAGATGTACAGATAACATTGTGTCACTAGATCTTGTTGTTGTTGCTGTTGTTGTTGTTGGTGGTGGTCAGTGATTTGAAATAACCTTTCCAATTGATTGCCCCCCCCCCTTGCTTCCTGTGTTGGTTCCCTTGTCCTGCTGTGTTCAAAATGTCTGTGGGCGTCCAAAGTAACAAGTTCGACAGAACACCATGTCTCTGATTGTTCCTGTGGGCCTTTTAGCCTAATGAGGTGTTTACCCCCTATCATTATTCAGCTGGGGGAAGAGCAGAGGGAGAGAGAGAGGGAAGGGGAGGGGCAGGAGGGGGGAGAGAGAGGAAGGTAAGATTTAAAGCAAAATGGAGTCAGGAGAAAGGAAAGGGGATGAAGGAAAAAGGCAAGTGGAAGATGGAGGAAACATGAGAGATTGTATATGGGCAGAGGAAAGATCAGAGAGTTAGAAAAAACTAGAGGCAGAGGAGGAAAGAAAAGTAGAGGGGAGGCGGAAGCACCCGGTGTTATTTATGCCTCCCCCGGCACTCGTCTTTACCTTTTTCCTCCAACGAGCTGTTTTACATCGGCGATCTAATTAAATCAAATAAATCAAGGCACACACACACACACACTCACACAGCTCACACAGCCACAACAGCCCCTCCTGATTCTGGGATTGTGAACATCTCCTCCCTTTACCCCCTCCACTCGAGATTGAATAAATCTCGATTATGGTGCATTACACGGCACATCATTCATGTTGTTTATAGGTCTAAAATATGCAAACAGACCAGGGGCATAAAAGTGATCGATGCTCGAATGGGCCCTTCTTTCAGTTTTGTTCTCATCTCTCATGGAGCACCAAGCGCTGCCACTTACAGCTGTCTTGAGTGGGATGAAGACATACTGTATTGTGTCCTGACATTGTCCCCTCATGATGGCTACTTTCATTGTCTTTGTGCCCAGGTATCCAAAAGGCATTTTCATTACCTCATTCGCTAACATACTCTGTCTCTGCCGTTGAGCCATTATTAAATCTAATTAGCTCTGCCAAACCTTGAAGCTGTCCCTGAGAGATCTCTTGATAATTGTAAAACAGAGATAGGTTGATCAGTGTTTTTATCGGTTACAGTGGGACTCTAATACATGAAACACATGCAAACAACTAGCAGCTGCTGTAGCTGCAGTTTCTTTCCAGGAAATAACTGCTTCTGGGAGATAATTGTTTGGGCATATGTTGACGAAATACATTGTTAGAAAATGTATCTTTTTGTTTTGCCAAACCAAGCATGAAATTAATATTTATATTTCATGAAAACCATAGTTTTGTAAAGGTTTTTCAAAATTTCAACTGTTAAAAAAAGCTAAAACGACACAGATTACTGTATAAATCCATGATTTATTTGATTATTCTGTATTTCCCCTTGAGGATTTCATTCCCAGTAAAGAGATTTCTTGGGATTGTTCATACAAATTGGTATTTCTTTCAAATTATCCAATGCTGTTTAAGTGGTTACCCATATTTAGACTTGATTTGGAGATTTTTAACTGTAAGCAATATGGGCCTTGTTTACCTTTATACAATGTAGAGTACATTGAAATGGTCTTTATAGATTTGTAGTTATCCTTTTATACTTTTAAAAGATACAATCTTACATTTAATGTGGTTTTGGGAGAGCAGAAGGGGGTTGCTTTAATGTGCACAAACCACATCAAAGATTGAGATTGAAGCAGTTTGCTTATGGAAGGTTTGGTACTTTATTTCTACTGTGAATGAGTCATTATAAACTGCACTATTTCTCTGTAACATGTAAAGTATGTGAAAGTAGAGAAAGTGATTGGTGAAACTTACCGGAGGTCAAATTAATTTCATCAATCCTCTGCTGACCTTTATAACTCTGTCAATACATGTAAATATAAAGTGCTATCTTTAGCCACAATCATGTTGAGATGACAGCTTCACACTCAAACACTGCTTGGTGAAAGCTAGATTAGCTGGTGCCTTTAATTAAAGGAGATGTACAGTAGTGCAGGAGAATCAATGTGGAGGTTGACAAGTGCTGACAAGGCCAGAAGAGACATCAAGGCTTTATTTAGATACAGCGAGAACAACGAGACAGGGTTACAGTCAGTGGCAGTCGCTGCTGGACTCCTTGCATCTATCTATTGGATGCTTTTTTCCTTAATGTAGTGCACAAAGGTGTTAAGGTAATTCATGTTTTGGTGCTTGTAAGGCAGCGGCCTGAGGCTTCTGCAGAAATGAGATTTAGCAAACAATTACTTCAAATCCAGTCAAAAGCAACTGGACTTGGTTATTTGTCTAGGAAGACGTTTCACCTCTCATCCAAGAGGCTTCATCAGTTCATGTACGCATCTGACCAGGCTGGGACTGGTCCAACTAGCTGGTGTGAGATCCAGGTATTTAACCTCTCACAAGGCCGATGATGTCACTGAAACCCATTGTGCTCCAAGTGCCAACGACCGTCATTAGAGTGGCAGTCGTTGGTGGGAAGTTGGTTTCGACTTCGTTAGTGCTCTATTGAGTCTAAACGACTGTCGTTGGAGTCACAGGAGGCCTTTTGTTGCCAGTTGTTCTTTGAGGTTAGATTGTTGGATCTCCTGGGAAGGGATGAAAGGGCAGCATTGTAAATTGGAGATAAGTGGTGTCTCAGACCTCCTCCTCTGTTTAGCGATGGTTTCTCTACTTTTACATAAATGGCTTCTTTTACTCCTCTTTCAAACCATCTGTCCTCTCTGTCCAGGATTTGGACATTGTTGTCATCAAAGGAGTGGGCTTTCTCCTTGAGGTGTAAGTGGACCGCGGAGTCCAGGCCTGAGGAGTTAGCTCTCCTGTGTTGGGCCATGCATTTATGCAGTGGTTGTTTTGTTTCTCCAATGTAGAAATCTTTACATTCCTCGTTGCATTGAACAGCATAAACCAGATTGCTTTTGTGGGTGTGTGGTGTTCTATCCTTCGGATGTACTAGTCTCTGTCTGAGTGTGTTACCGGGTTTGAAATACACAGGAATGCAGTGTTTGTTGAAAATCCTCCTGAGTTTCTCTGATACGACTGCCACTCTAATGACGGTCGTTGGCACTTGGAGCACAAAGGGTTTCAGTGACATCATCGGCCTTGTGAGAGTTTAAATACCTGGATCTCACACCAGCTAGTCCCAGCCTGGTCAGATGCGTACATGAACTGATGAAGCCTCTTGGATGAGAGGTGAAACGTCTTCCTAGACAAATAACCAAGTCCAGTTGCTTTTGACTGAAATTGCTTTGAAGATAACGATGACCTGGACAAATGAGAACATTCACAGGCTAATTACTTCAAATCTTGAGAGTAAAGGTTTTAGCATATTACACTATTTAACGTGCAGGGTGACTTCATTTCTATCTACATTACGTTCATTGAGCTGACAATTTCATTAAATCATCATTAAACCTTGAAGATACTTCCCAAAAGGTGTAATAATCATGCAAGTACATATAAATGATCAAATAGGCAAAACAGCTTCAAGTGCTCCATTTTAGAATTGATTTAAATGTGTTTTAATGATTCAAGGACCAAAGTCTTAACAGGTGAGTTCTATTTCATTCTTATTGACCATTTTGGCACTCATCCAGAATTCTTAGAACCGTTATTTGTATCACTCGTCTTTGCAACTGTAATGTCCTGGTTTGATTAAGGCACTTAACTTAGGCTGTTGTTGCTCTACTGTATGCAAGAAAGACTTTACTAGTGTTCAAAGTGTTGTTGTTACAGGTACACACCCCTGAATATTATGAAAACATTGTGAATGTAGAAATATGTCACACACTGCCCAACACTAAAATTGGACAAAAAAAAATATCTTTCACATATACTTGGCTGCACTACTTACTCTTTCTTCTCATCCCCCCACAACATAAGAATAAAAACAATATGCCAATACCACTTGTGTGTATTTTTCCCTGTGTCAATTTTTGACACATTTCTGTACAGCTGTTAAACTAGAACAACTAACATCTTCTGACTCCAGATGGCCCCAGTGCAGCTTCACTGGGTCACTTGTAAATGATCTGAATGCTTGGCATTTGCTTAGTCAAATAGTCTCTTAAAATATTCAACAAACATTTGCCGTTTGGTAGTTCAGGACAATAAAAAAAGCTATCACTATAATTTTAATAAAGCAATTTCCCCAGTTTACGCCAAGCTCCCGAAAATGAGGGAAACAGCACCTCTCTGGGTTGTGATGGCTGCTCCATGTTAGCCAGTGTGTGGTCCAACATGGTATTGCAGCCTTACCGGCATCAACCAAGAAACAACAGGTGAAGTGGCATCCTTTCATTGAAACACACCTGGCCTCAAACAGTTTGATCTTGAGTGTGTCTGGTCCAAAGACTATATTTATATGCCGTAATGGTCTAGTCCTTCTTGCCTGGTTTCTTTAGATGTCTCTGTGTAATAACCTGCATGCTGCTGCTGAGCCGTAGTCTACACCAGTGGCTCTCAAACATTTTAGTCACAAAGCACACCATTTATGAGAACAAGTATTTCCAAGGCACACGTTTGCATATAATGCTATGTAAATCATCATCCATGCAGCTAATTTCAAGGCACACCTGGCCAGCTCCCAAGCACACAGTTTGAGGACTACTGGTCACATTTGGACTTTCTCCCATTTTGCCTGAATTGTTTGTCAGTCACCTGACTGCTGTGATTTGTGAGTGTGGAAGAAACATGACTGAGAAAGTTAATAACAGGAAACTATTTCACAACCGCAATGTCACAATGTACTTGGAACATAGGCCTGATAAGCTCACATCCTGTTTTGAGAATAATAGAACTATATTTGGGCACGCATAACGACTGGACACAAAGTAGACCCTACTGATGGTCAATATATGAGTGTGTATTGGAAAACCTGATGGGAGAGACACTTGGATTTCTGTGAAGAGAGTGTGTTGACCTTGATTCAATAAATTCCCCTTGATGGCTGTGAGACTTCTCTGCTGACTCCTTCTTGTAGACCTTTCTATTTTTATAATACACTGTTCTACTATATGAGCTTATGAGCTTTAATATAAAGCAGAATCCAGGCCTTACAGGGTTTCTTTTGTTTGTGTGTGTGTGTTTAGTTAGTAGTAGTAAGTCCCCTCCGCTCAAAATGGCCTCTAAAATGTCTGACGCTGGTTATACTGACTTTTATCCGAGCAAAGTTTGTCACTTGAGAGGTGTTTTCATATTCCTCTACTGAAGGAGGAGATGTGCACTTCTCTGCATTTGAGATTCCAACTTATCCTGGGCAGCTTTAGTTGATGTCTGCTTTGTGAAACACTATTCGACGAGGGAATTACTTAAATACAACACCGGCAAACAAACCTGAAACCTCCAGCTGAGAGCAGACTGTCAATTCAGAGAGAAAACACAACGCCATCATAGCTCTCAGCCACTGACAGTTACAAGCAATCAACAGGAACTAATAAAAGATGTTAACTACACTTTACCATTCTGATACATCTGATAGTCTGCGATTTAAGTGCACAACAGATTCTTCATCTGAGTATAGGTCTGATTGATGGTGGGTTCACAAGTTCGAAACAACGTAGTTAAAGAACGCTAATGTTAGCACCATGGGCGGACAGCCTGGGCTCAAAGACGTCCATCCACCTGGGGGGCTCTGTGAGAAACAATCTTGAAGACCCTCGGGCCTGCTCGTCAACCTCGGGTAGAAGTTAGAATGAAGTCACAGAAGAGTCTCAAGCACGAGAAAGAGTACATGTGCTTCCAGCGCCCTCCAAACAGTGTTTTTACTTTCTTTGCAGAAAACCACGTTAAACTAAATATGAACCATAGCAGAGTAGTTTTACCTTACTTTAAAACATGTCTGGAGAAGGACATACAAAACTTTAAAAGTCATCCCCTCACCCTCTTAGTTTACTTGCTTGGTTTCGGTCCATTCTTGGATGCCTATGTGATCATGATTATGTTATTTGATCCCATAGACACTCAACACTCAGCTCTAGCAGGGGACCCCAATATTCCCTTTCCCGGGCCACATTAACCAGCTCCTAACTGGGGGATCCCAAGGCGTTTCCAGGACTGTGTGGAGATATAATCTCTTCACCTGGTCCTGGATCTTCCCCGAGGCCTCCATCCTTACTAGATGCCCGAACCACCTCAACTGGCTCCTTTTAACACAAAGGAGCAGCGGCTCTACTCGGAGTTTCTCACAGATGGCTGAACTTCTCACCCTATCTCTAATAAGGGTCACCTATGGTCATGAAAGCTGGGTCATGACCAAAAGAACGAGTTTCCCTTAGAGATAGGGTGAGAATTTCAACCATCCATGAGGAACTCGGAGAGGACACTAAACAATTGATCCAAAATCTCTTTAACCAAATTGCATACATTTAGGTTATTTTATATGATCTTTTGATGAAAAATTATGTTGTATTTTTTCACTTCCATTGGACTTTGAAAACCTTTTGAAGAGTATAAGCTTACGGTATATATAGTATTTTGAATGCCAAGGAAATGCACAAGAAAAGGTTTGCATAAAGACTTGCATACAGTATATGAAGCATTCTTTTTTTTTTTTTAGGTTCCCTGTGTAACTTTCAGAAAATGTTATTAGCAACACCAGTGGCCATACGTGAACTGCTAGTCTGACTCCCCACCAGCGGACAGCCGCCAACCGCAGGCCCATGTCAAGGCAGCTGCTGCAGTTTGTATAACGGACAGCGTGTATGGACTCTGCCAGCTCATCTGTTGATGTTAGCCGTCTGGGGAACGCCACAAAACGTCAGATCCTTTGGAGTTTCCTGTAGAAGTCCGGATGGTTTTATAATGAGGGTCTCAGTTTTTAAGTTGCTCCACCAATTGGCAATAAAAAAAGATTAATACATGTAAAACATTACACACCTTTCTAACCGAGAATATGATAATGAAATCCAGCAGCTCAGCCATACATTCTAGCTTTACAAAGATTATAATGTCCAATTTTGATAGTTCGCAGTGGTGTTGACTGCATTAAATTGAGCGGTGTTTTGCCCACTCCTTTCACAAACATGGAGAAGAACATTAGAAACTTATTACAATGAGTGTAAATCATTGCTTCATTTCTCTGGATGATCTATCTGACTTGGCTTCTCCATTTAATTGGACTTATTTTAACACTATGTATTTAAATTAAAACCTTTTGTGTGTAGAGTGTTTGTACAACTTTTTGTGACAGTTTATATTCATGAAGTTGAGTTTGCTATGTTGTGCATATGTGTGAGAGAAGATGAGAAAGAATTATGTTTTTGTATGTTAGCAGACACTGCGAGAATGTGTTCCTGTGTTACCATCTGCACACACCAGGCTTTTTCCATGCATGTGTGGGAGTGCTGGAGCATGTATGTTATTGTGACATATTGAATCCATCCCTAAGCTCTTTTTTGCTCCAGTGCAGCGGGGACCTCGGGGCAACTAATCTATCTTCCTTGGTCTTCGTGGGCACAGCTACAGTGATCCTGATTGGCAGCCATTACCGAACCCCCTGTGGGAGGACATGCCTCATTGGTTCAGAGCAGATTTCAGGGCGGGTCGAAGTGAGGGATAAAGAAGTGTGCCTGCGTGGATTTTATTGATGATACTAAGGTGTACTCTGGCGACCGTGTCACTTTGGTGTGATTCATGGACACACAAAGAGGGATGATTGAAGAAATAACACATGCATTGCCTTACATTTACGCTAAGTCAAAGTCCTCATTCAGATATTGAGTCAACTGTGTGTATGTGCGTGTGTGCGTGCATGCGTGCGTGCGTGTGTGTGTGTAGTTCACATATGTTTGTTCACATATGTTTGTATTCCTGTATGTGCCTGTGCACTCGTGGACTGTGGGACTTTATGTATCAGCCCACGTGTGTCTGTATGGGTGTGCCTCTCTTTATGCCTTTTTAAGCAGCAATGCACTTTAAATGGAAATGCACTTGACATTTAGGAGGAGATGTAATCAGCACCCATTAGAAAGCAGCTGATTTCCTCTTCAGAGCTCCCTCACCGCCCTCCCTCTCCAGCCGCCTCCCTCTGATTCTCACTCTTTTTTTCCATCTTACACACTATATCATTTCTTTTTCACACTTTTGATTTATTTCTATTTATTCCATATTCTGCAGCCTGGCCTTCTCTCTCCCTTTCAATCTAATTTACCTGTGCACTCTCTTCCTCTCTCCCGTCTTCCCTCCTCCTCCTCCTCCTCTTCCTCCTCCTTCTTCTCCTCCTTCTCCTCCACTACCATTCTCCATCAGGGCATTGTAGTTCAAGAATAGATGTCTGATTTCATTCCCACATTCTGCTGCGTTCATCTTGGTGTCATCAGGGCTCATTCTCAAACAGATAGCAGGAGCGTGGTATTATGGCAAATCATGCAAAGTAGTGAATCACTGAAGAGAGATTCTGTTTGTAGGTGTAAGGTTGAGATGCTGCATAACAACATACAATCAAATCTACGTGATTATGAAAACTGCTCTCTCTCTCTCTCTCTCTCATAATGAGTCAGGGCTAGGGCACAACTGTACCTACAACCTTTTTGTCTGCTGTCGCCCTACATTTTGCTTCTTCAAACACCTCTGCCATTACAAGTTATTTACAAGATAAATATAAAATGAGGATACATAGTGCCTAAGAAGTTATCATGTGATTTAGCAGCATGAGCAAAACTGTTAAAGCTACTGAGGGCTGCAACTGATTGATGATGATTATTTTTCATTGTTGATTAATTAGGCGTTCAAATAATTAATCAGTCTGTCAATTATTTTCTTGGTTTGTCCAATTGATTGGTCTATAAATGTCAGAAAATAGTGAACATACCCATTACAGTTTCCCAAAAGGGGATGTCTTCAATTAGCTTGTTTTGTCCAACCAACAGTCAAAAACATAAAAGTCGCTTGTTGCAAATCAAACTTGTAGATAGTGGGGTTAATAGCTCGTGTTTTGTTTTAAGTCCAGAAATTCATTCATTCATCTCCAGCGGAGGAGGGGGGGGGGATACACCCTGGAGAGGACGCCAGTCTACTGCAGGGCACATAGAGACGAACAGAGACAGACAACCATTCACACCTACAGGAAATTCAGAGTTATCAATTAACCTAACACAGGCATGTCTTTGGACTGTGGGAGGAAACTGGAGAACCCGGAGAAAACCCACACAGACACAGGGAGAACATGCAAACCCCACACAGAAGGGCCTCAGCCGGGATTTGAACCAGGAACCCTCTCGCTGTGAGGTGACAGTGCTAACCACCGTGTCGCCCAAGTCCAGAAATGATGGTGAAAATTAGCTTGCTATCATTTCCTCACTGCTTTTAGGGGTGCAACCATGACTTTCATCATTCTGTTCATTATCTTTTGATTATTTGATTAATTGTCTATTGAAATGGTGAGAAATGTTTTACATAATTTCTCAGGTGACATCTTTAGATTCCTTGTTTTGTCTGTTCAAAACCCAAAGATGATCAGTTTCAAACAATATAAATCAAGGGAAAGATGTAAATCCTCACCTTCAAGAATCTGCATGGTGGAAATCAAAGTTGTTCTTGGTTATTTTCTTTCAGTCATTTGATCCATTAACCATTTCAGCACCAGATCATCTCCCTCCAATGATTTGATGGAATCATCATGACCTTCAGGTACCGTGTTAGTATGTGTTTTTTATCTTCAGTTCTGTTTTCGTCACTCCCCCTCTCTCCTCGTCTTTCCTCATAAGTAAACCATTTGTAAAGAATAGAGGTCTGATTTCATTTGCACAGTCTTCTGTGTTCATCACAATTTCATTATCCAAGCGCCTTGTCAAACAGATTGTACCACGGTTGTCTTGTGACAAAGAAAAACAAAAACACTACCCTAATTAGCATATCCTGATTAGCGTTTGCTTTGAATATTCTGAAAATCTTTACCTGATTCTTCCAAAAAACAAGACCAACATCAGTATCATCAGTTGTGTTGTGCACTCCTCACAGATGCAAACATGCCCCTTATTTTAGGCAGGCCCGGGAAAAGTCAGGCGTCTAATTCTTCAACATGATTGTGTGTGTGGATTCCCTTCAACACGACATTCATCTGCCACTCAGATAAAAAGCTCTTTTAAGACTCTTTCAAGTTAAATAAGTGACAGATGGAACTCTTCAGAAAGAAACCAAGTTCATTTTAGTTCACGCTCAGAGTCACAACAACAAACGACATCCGTGCGATTTGCTGGGGGATGCTCAGAAGAGTGTTTGAATAATAGAAATGATGAAAACAGGTGGGAGAACAAATCATATTAATTAATGATAAACAACAGAGAGGTGAGCCTTTGTGAGTGTTGCGCAGATGCCTTAGTGAGGATAAACTGTTTGATTTCAGATCATAGGTTGAGAAAGAGTTTTATGGAAACCAGTATGAGTGGGAGTTAGACGAATCAATGAGGGCAGGTGCACAAGGGTAAAGGACAATAAAGAAAATACTGCAAAGCAGGGTCAACACAATCAGTAGCCGGAGAGGAAAAGCAGCTCTCAGCCTCTGTAAAAATGAGTCTGAACCAGTGGATAACGATGCACTTTGTAGGTGTGAACTGTGAAGGCAAACCGCAATAATTATTCTGCAGAGAAAATGTGTATTTATTTGTTACATGTTGATGATGCTGTCATGGGATTGTACCCTCATGGTTGAATGCACTTGTTTGAAGTTGCTTTGGAAAAAATCGCCAGCTGAATGTAACACAATGTAATGTAATCTGTGGAACTGATATCCGATCAAAAGATTGATCCGATTCTATGTCCATCTCGGTGGGAATTTGTCAAAAACTGACTTAACTGTCATTTTCTGAAGCTTAAGAAGGCAGATTGCCAGATATTGTTTCTGTGGAAACGCAAAGCAACATGTACTTGAAAAGAAATATGATGTTAAGCCATTTCTGCATCTCTCTGTGTGAGATTGATGGACAGTGATGAAGGGCTTTAAGGCACCAGATAGATTGAAGGTCAAGTGGATTTCATTATTTTACATCCAAGCCCATTTCGAAGATGTAATTTTCTCTTCTTTCCATCTGATTATTACATTTTGCTGTTACTAATCACAATTATCCTTTTTCTTCAAACTGCATTTGGATTTTTACCTGTGAATGTGTCTGCATGTGCTTATGCAATCATGTGTGAGGTTGATTTCAGGATTAACAGTAAATAAACACTTTCTTTGTGACTGATAATTATGAAGCCAGAAGTACTGACATAAGCTGATACATAATTTACATCAGTGTCACAACAATACACTTTCTAAACCCTGATTTTTGGCAGATGGTGTTTCTGTTTGAAATGTTTTCCATTTCATTCACTCTTTATCCAAAATTGATGTGCCACCACCCGTGAGTTTTGGCTGCTTTTGTAATGGAGATGAGATGAATGCTGATTGAGTGGCTTTCATCTTCATCAAAATAAATAAATGAGTAAAATTTAATGAAATGATAGCCCGAAATTGTAACAACTACCATGAAGATTTTGTGATACTACATTGTATTTAATTCCTGTAATTGTTTTTGTAGTAATGATCCGTTGATAGAAATGTTTATATTCTTGGTCAAGCTTGACTACCCAGTCCCAAAACAGAGAGAGAAACTTTAAAGTCGGGCTGGGCAATAAGACGATTTATTTTTATTGTCAGAACAATATAAAAATGTACTTTCCATACATACATACTTTCCAAACGTACTTTCCATTGTGATGTCGAAAGACTAGCAGCTGAACTGTGTTTTGGCAATATTTACGTCATTTGGACAAATGATGGACAAGAATAGTTTTTATCGCAGATAAACAAAAAGTTAGGTCATGGTGAACTTCCATTATCAGGATAAAGTGGCCAAAATTTACAGTTTTCTACAGATTTTCCTTTAAGTTTAACATTAATTTGGCCACGGCCCATACTGTAAGTGATAGTTCTAACCAAGTAGAATTTATTTTATTTTACAGAAAAGCTCATTTGATATAACCTATCCAAAGACAGTAAAAGTGTTTGTTGCACATACAGTTCTCATCAATGTGTATGTATTTATCAACCACAACAACAACAAATGTAAATTCGATCATTTGATAGACTCTCCGTGATCGCTGCAAGTCCATTCTGCTGTGATTTATTTTGATGACATTAGGGGGACCTTATGATAACTTTACTTGTTTTTCATTAAAATAGCAAGAAAAGTGTACCGAGACACTTCTGTTATGGTTTGACGCATAATACAATTGAAATGACTAAACTAAAAAGGATGTTCACTAAAAAAAGGTGTGTTCTGTCTGTGATACAATAAAAATATTTGTTTCTTAATACAATGTAAGGTAAAAAACAAATGTACTTGAAATACTGAAATAAAGTTGCCTCCAAATGGCTCTCACCTAACGTTCCCCGACTCGTCAAATATGGAGGTGTTGGATGGCCTCTGGCATCTCGACACACGCACAAGACACTTACATGCACAAACATGAAGGCATGGTTGGATCGGCTAACCTTAGATTACAACTGGGGTTGCAAAATTCCATGAATTTTGAAAGTATTGGGAATTAACAGAAAATTTACGGGACTAAACCTGGAATTTATAGTTGCGAAAAACACATTTTATCATAATCTTGACAAAAACAACCGGATCAGCAATTGAGGCCACGCCACCTACATGCTCTGTGCATCCCTCCATCATGTGCACAGATGATTTATAGGACCCTGGACTGTTGAGGCCACATTTTTAAACCCAGAGCACAAGAAGATTGAAGCCACACATTTGAGTCTGTGCACTACACAATATTTCCAAATATTTCCAAAGTTCCTCAGCAGAACTTTCCATAGAAAGTTTCTGGAAAGTTTGCTGAAATTTACCTAAAATTATCCGCCACTTTGCAACCATAATTACAACACACACAGAGGCAGAGTAACTTTCTCCCTCTGTTCAGGACGTGATTGCTCCACTATATCTTAACATAGCAAATATGTTGGCTGCTATATGAATATTCTGAACATTTAAATCAGCTGAAAATGACAAACGATAATGATGTCTCAAAAAATAAAAGTAGAAAATAATGCTTTTGCTTATGTTGTAATCAATGAGACAGAATCGAGGAAAATGAGGGATCAAAAATAGAAAAGGCTTGAACAGAAAAATAAGCAGACGTCAATTTTGGCATGATTTTGTGTCTGCTGAGGCAAAGAGAGAAGCAGTGATCTTTGAATGATGACATTTATGTTATTATTAAAAAACTGTGTTTTACACTAAATGGATGTGAAAATATCAACTCTGATTCCATCTGCAGTCATCATTTGGCTGACGACCACATTTATTTAGCTAACAAGACATGGTATTGACTGAGTATTGACAGGTCATATATCATCCTTAACACTAAGAATCAGAGACAGGTGCTGTGTGTGCCCTCTCTGGGAGAAGGCTGTGTCAAAATGCAACACACAGAGACATCATGTTTCAAGATGCAGTGTGTATGCTTCTGTATCTACTCACTTTTGGGAGTATTCTAGTGTGAGCAGATGGATACACGCAGATGAACTGTGTGCATGTACATTCGATGCTAGCTCACCCAAACACACATTAAACTTTCATATCTTAGCTCCTAGTGCTAAGTCTGGACCCACATCTATTCAGACATAGGCTCTGGCAACGAGCAATAAACCTTCCACCAACGTGTGCAATTCAAATTACCACTGCACACAGTTGTCACACTAAGGTGACTTCGACAGAACATCACTGTCGTCATCGGTTACGCCCGCCCTCTGTATAACAGATAGTACGATTTGATTGGTGAGATGGGTTCATCTGACAAAGTTAATGAGCTCCAACAGCAGCAGAGGAAATTGAAATTTGCTGTCGCTGTGTCTGGATTTTCAGGGTATATGTTTAGAACACATTGAGCATAAAGTTGGACAGCAGAGAAGTGGTTTATGTTGCAGGTGGTTTGAGAATTTTCGCTGGACATTTTGATACTTTTTTACATATGAAATCTGGATGAAATTGATCCAATTGAATTCAAGAGACACCCTTCACACCTAAATGGGGGTGTCTGACCCTCAAAGGTTTTTGGGGGAGAATTCTTGATTTTTTTAAATACATGGAGGAAATAATGATAACATACAAGCACTCACTGCTCATACTTTATACTTGTATTTATTGTTTAAAGTAGTAAAAGGGTGTTGAAGATAAAAGTGCAGTGGTTGTTGACGCAATCAAAAATGGTGAGGTAGAAGGGGGACTTTTCCACATAATGGGATAAGCCTTTTATTAGTGGTTGACCAATATGGGTTTGTATTAAGTACAGATACCAATATTTAAAGAGCAGGGTGGCTGATATAGGATGCCGATATCATGTTCTTTTTTTATTACCCACACAATTCTGTTTCAAACCCTATAAGCCAGTTAAAAACCTTAGTTGAAGGCCTGCTGATTTTTGCCTCTAGAATGGCAAAATCAACACAAGGTGAGCGCCAACTTCGTTCCACAGCAGCCATACTGGCTAGGCTGCCTGCAGTACTGTTCTGCTGCCTCGTGTGCATCAGCCAATACCGATTATCTCAAAATGGATTAATCGGCCTATTACTTCTTTATATGCACAGAACACAGCAGGCCGAGGATGTGTCCATTGCAACTAATTAAGGTCTGTATTTTCCTCTGCTTTGCTGAAAAATAGTAAATTCTTTAAAACAGCAAACAGGACAGCATGAATGTTTTCTTGCTGAAGAGCTGCATATGGTCTGAAGTGAACAAGGATACTCTGTTAAAAGCTTATATTCAGGGAATTGATACTTCTGGTTTTATGCCAAAGAACTCTGGTAAAAGCATAATCTATCAAATGGCATCACTATTGTGTGAGGACATGGACAGAGATAGGCTGTGCAGAGATAGGACTGTTTGTGATGGTGCTGCAGAGCAAGGTCAGTTTCCTATGGTTATGTCAAAACATGCAGTGCATTGGAATAACAGCACTACAGCACCGGGTCACTTGAGAGATTGATATTCTGGATGAATGTTGGTTGCTGACCCTGGTGCTTGGCAGAAAGATTTCTGGGGGAACAGACTGTGTAATATTACTGTGGACATGGGACATGTTCCATAGAGTTATTCTAATGTGATGGATAGATAGAATAGATGAGACCAGATTTGCTTCTAGCAAACCAAAAACGTAATTACTTGAATGCATTGCATTAGAATAAATAGAGCTACAGTAAATAACTAACTCATACAAACCACTGCCTTGAGTATTGCACATTATTTTGATGTTGGCATATAATTCTGTTGTTTTATTTACAGTACTTTTTATTACAGTAAAAATACCTTAAGTAGGCTGCACAATCTCCAATGCCCCAAATACATTAAGAAATGTTTATACAAAGGTTGCATTTAATTTGGCAGCATATTCCATATTGATATACATACATAACATTTAAAGCATGGGTGCTCAAAAGGGGTATGAAATCGCCTATACTTGGCAAAAATGGTGCTTCACAGCGAATTACATGGTTTCACCATATACAACCAATATAACAGAGTATGAAGTTTTTCATATCACCCCTGACCATCTTTTCAATTTTCCTGAGCAATCTGCAGCTGTAAGCCAGGATTTATGGCAATTGCCGTGGTACTGGCTCATGAACCAACTGATTGGTTCTATCTGGCATCCAAATTGCTGGTCCCCCAACTGGTCCCATTAGTAGTGTTGCTGGGCAACAATATCAGCCACTTGTCACTTGAGTTTTAAACTAATTTTCATTTATTCCAACAAGTACCAGTTGGATCACTGGAGGCTTAAAGTCACAGATGGTCATACTACCACAACTTTGCAGTCTGCATTCACTGCATTCATTCAGCAGAGCAGTGTCAAACCAATGGAGAGAAGACACAGGTTTTTGCTGAAGAGGTACTTGACAGCTAGTTTTTCTCCTCTGTGGCACAAATGAATTGAATGCCTTTGGAATAAAAGTCTTAGTGGCCGTTTCTCTAAAAAAAACAACAACACAGTAATTATGGCATTATTCAGGGCACAATAGTGTTCCTTTAAATACAGACTGCATGTGAGTAGCATTCACTGATGGAGTTGTGATTAGAGAGAAGAATAATGTGATTTTCTTCATTACAAAAGACATTTTTGTTGCTCTGCAAAGTTTTTCATTCCTAAAAGCCTCAAAAGCTTCAGAGGATAGAGAGGAAGATAATGAGATAGAAGGGGGTGGTGGTAGATAGAGCTTTTACCAGAAGTCTGAGATACAGAATGGAAGAACAATCAAAAATGAGAACTGATTTAGAGACTGACTGTGAAAGAGGAGGGGGAAACCAACTCTCAGTTGTCTGGTCATTTGTAAAGATTTCTCCGTACACAAAAACTAACTAAGAAAAACAAACAAAAAAACACAGAGATATGCTCTCCCTGTGCTGTTTGTTAATTTATTACAACTAGCGGAACCGATTAATCAACATAATGCATTTAACCAATTATGCTAGATTTAATCTGGCTGCAGAGCTAATTCAATAGAAATCCTTGGTGATTTACGATGGCCAGTTTATTGTTGTGCTGGCTTGGATGATCCGGTGTCCCAATGGGAGATGACTAAGAGGCTTTAAGGAGACCTCAGGAAACATGACAACTGACATCTCTCAACAGAACGCAACACTATAAATATCTGACAACCTTTTAAGATTTTCAAAAAATCTTTTGATCTTGAAACAGACTTTTACATTCCCAGTTTATAGAATGCTTTTATTGGTCTCTTAACTTGGAAACACATTGATCACATTCGGAGCACATTCTATTACTAGAAAAAAATTGTAGTATAGAAAAAAAAATAAAGAATTGGAGCCAAGAAAAACATGAATAAAATTAAGTTATGATGTAATAAAAGTGCTGTTCCCAGAACATGTCAAAGTAAAAGTGAAATTAAATCTGCAAGCAGCAATGAACGGGCCATTGAACCCTCCCGCACACCGGGGTGCTGCGGAACGCCGGTCAATGCCTCCGTGCTTTATATTTTATACTGAGTGTGCGGTGCCGGAGATGAATTGCAGTTTTAGGATCACTTCCTGTGTCCACTATGTAGCGTCAGACAACTGGCACTAAACATGCATTATGCTCTTCCTGTTTCATGGGTAAACTCACAAAAATGAGTCACCTCGTTAGACAACACGTATTAAACATGCATTATATTACTCTTACATCAAGTGTACACACGATGTAAGGTTCACATAAGGCTGGCTTCCCGTTGCCAGTGGGTGGCATTACGAGTCAGTATTGTCACATACGTATGTATCCTCAGGCCTGGACTCTTACCAACATGATAAATTTGGAGCAGATTGTACAATGTACATTGGAGTAAAAATGTGTTGTGTTGTGCTGCCTTGGCAACGCCATTCAAGGAAAATTCTTCATTATAAAGAGTCATCGGGTTCTCAAGGCAGGGCAACACGGTGGTGTGGTGGTCGCCTCACAGCAAGAGGGTTCCTGGTTTCGAATCCAGACTCCAAAACGCCAAACTCTGTATGAAGTTTGCATGTTCTCCCCATGTCTGCGTGGGTTTACTCCAGGGTCTCCGGCTTCCTCCCACAGTCCAAAGACATGTATGTGTTAGGTTAATGTTTGACTCTAAATTGCCCGTAGGTGTGAATGTGAGTTCAATTAAATGTTATTTATAGTGCCAAATCATAACAAAAGTTATCTCAGGACACTTTACAGAGTAGGTAAAGACCACACTCTATGACTTATTTATGATTTACATAGACCCAACAATTCCCCCATTGAGTATGGTGGCAACGGAAACCTTTCCCATAACAGGCAGGAACGTCGGACAGACCCAGCTCCATGGAGGATGGACATCTGTCTTGAGTGTGGGTGGTTGTCTGTCTCTGTTTGTCTCTATGTGCCCTGTGATAGACTGGCGTCCTGTCCAGGGTGTACCCCACCTTGACCCTGTTCTGGAAGTTCCTAAGGCTTTTCTGACAACATTTGAGGCGGATCTTTTCAACCCGCTTGCAATAGCACATCAAAATATTGCGACTGTAACTTCCTGTTACCAGTAGAGGGCGCTATGTCTATAACTCAATATTGTCACATATACATGTATGTCTTCCGGCCGGGACTCTTATCAAACATGAGTGGTTTGGATCAGATCGGATAATGTTGAGTCCTTTAACGAATTGCTTCAGTGTTAGAAATTCGATGCCTTTTTGGCAATTAGGCTTGCCAATGCCTTTAGATTGTACTAACATAAAAAGATAAGAAAAAACAAAGACATTTTAATAGGTCCTTTTATGATTGCCGCCGCCGTTGTTTGCGCCCGAATAAAGGCAGAAGAGAACGAGTAGAACTTTTGTAAAATGAGTGGGAGGTTTTTATTTGGATGAGGGACTTGAAGTCACACTTTAATGGAACACTAGAATAGAACAGAGCCATTGTTAATGCCATTAGTAACACCAGTGCTTCTCCTACCCCACAAATAAAATCATCATCTGTAAAAAATAAAAAAAAGTCCTATAATAAGGGTGTTATTATGTGCTAACAGGTGTAACATAACTTCTCTCCAGAGAAGAGGTATAATCAGACATGATACGTGAAAACACCTGCATGAGTGAACTATGGTGTTGTTGGGGCGTGAGCAATCACTAGAATTAAGGATAGTATTTCCATACCTTGGTTATTATATATCTGTCTTTGTGAATATTCTTCTGTTTTTGCTGTATTCTTACTTCTCCTACCTCGTTGTCTTTCCACACAAGCAGCCTCCTTTACTCCAACACAGAAAAATAAGAAAAAAAAACATGGTCAGATTATGGCAGCTTTTATAAGAGCCAGTGTAATATTCCCAAATGTTCTGTGTTAAAGCCATAATCGTCATTAATCTCTGGTCTCAGTGCTGCTCATGTCTCTTGCCTGAGAGCTTAGGAAGCCCTCTTGACTGTCATGACAACCAAGGTCATTTACTGTAGAGGACACAGCCGATACCTCCTCTAGTCTCTTCAACAGGACGGGAGGGGAAGACAAAAGTGACATTATGTACGGATTTGACTGCATTTTGGAAAACTTCACCTAACCTTAACATTAATTAGTCAGTATTGTCATCAGTCAGGTCTGTGTAGGCTAATTGTTCGGGATTAAAGAGATTTCACGCCACCTTTTTTCTGTGCTGTAAATTTCAGACGTCACTTGCCTTTCCTTCTCATTCCCTACCCTCCACACTCCATTATCTCTGTTTCTAGTCATCCTTTGCCTGCCTAATGTGCCCCCTCTACTCCAAATATGCACTCAAACACTTAAGTACTCACACTGACAGACACACACACTCACACCAACACACAGACCATTCAGTTCCGCCAGCTTGTCGGAGTGTGACTGATTGATTACTACCCAGAAGGCTTGGCTTTGTTGATGTCAGAAACAGGACAGGTACCCCAGACCATAGGGGGCACACAGAAGATTGATGTCTCTCTCTTTTACCCCCCCCCCCCCTCTCATGTTCTCTCTCTCCATTTCCATCTCTATTGGGAGTCACACACACGCACTCATTGACCCCCACTGATCACTGTAAGGACTTTTATACATATACATATATATATATATATATATATATATATATATATATATATATATATATATATATATATATATATATATTGTAGCCTTTTTTTCAGTTATAAATTCAGCTGTCAGTTGTAAATTGTAGTCACTCATGGACTCATGTATGTAAACTAGAAGTCAGTAGCGACGTTTCCATAAACATATATTATTGCAAAACAGCAAAATGCGATTAAAGTTCCTCAAATGCGCATAAAAAATGTGAAGCTCACTTTCAAAATAGGGTTTATGGGCAGAATGCGATATGGAAATGCCTTTGCAGAATTTCTTCTGTTGTAGAAAACATATACCTCACATGGCTGTCCAGCTGTTTCTGCTTTGTCTCCCCATTTTGTCTCCAGACAGCATGAAACATGGACAATACTATCTGACATGAAAGAACAATTAAAACTTATTCCTGAAGACCTCTCTCCATTTTTCTCTCGTAGATGTAGCCTCTGTGGCCCAGAGCAAAAGACAAATAGGATCTAGGAAATTAAGAATTAATAATGGGACGAGAGTTGAAAGAAAAAACTTCTAATGTTAGAATGAACAGCAATGGAAATGAAACTAGCACACACAGTTTTCATTAAACCTCAACAACATCAACTCCCACAGCACATAGCTAGAAAATAAAAATGAACTACAAAATCAGACGTCTGTCACTGACGGTATTGACTGTCAAAGTAATGGCAACAGCGTGCCGTGGTGGTATGGTCATTTTTTTGTGCCAGATCCTGAACCACCAGTCACAGCAGAATTCAACCCAAGTCGTTAAGCTCGCTAGTTAATGTTATTGTAAGCATTACCAGTTAGCTATCATGATGCTAGCAGTAACGTTATAGTTAGGCTAACATTAGCTAATGTCACAATGAGTGAGCTTACAATTATATATACATTACTACATACTACAGTATGAGGAGCCAAAACTCCAGCCTAAATCATGTTACTAAGTTAACCACTGAATTACTTAACATTACTCTTTACACTCTTCCCCCACAGGCTGCAGTGAGATCTCTCCATCGCATCTGCAGGATACATTAATGATCTGATGTGGGATCTGCCCTTTACTACCCCAACCAGCTGTAACACAGCATTTGAAATAATAATAGCTGATGTGGGACCACCCAGTGTTCACCCCCAACCAGGTGTTCTTGGGCACCTGGAAATTTAATGATGTGACCAGGGAAGCAACCCTTTTCACACTTTGACCAGTTGTGTATTTCAGCTTTACCCCGCGTACCACCTAAAAGCCACATTCCATAAGACTACTAAAGCCAGATGCACAAGGTGAAACGGGCAATGTTGATGGATGAAATGTGATGGATGAAGTATGGATTGATTCCTACACTAACTGGTCCTATAGGACTGCAGATGAAGATGTTTTGTTTTAGAGATGTTTTGGTGCTGCTATTTCTACTGAAGCCAGCACAACCAGTAGTGCTTTTAAGTATTCATTGACTGATTAAGCCTATAATAATAATACCTGTTATTATTACACACCTTCAGCTTTGTCTGTTGCATATGATTTGACAATAATGAGCAGTAATATGTCTGCTATCACTGCTATTGATCAGGGGTATCCCCAACTGGCAACAGTTATACTTACTTTATACTGTAGCCACAACTCTCATTTCATTGCATTGCTCAGTCTGCAATGTGAAGTAAAGCGTGAAATCAAGGATAGCATGATAAAGTAGCTAGCCGAATTTGTGCTGGGTAAATTATTTCAGGAAAAAAGATTTTCACCCTTGAAGAACAAAGATTCATTGTGAGGATTGCAGAAGTGCTAGAAATGAAAGAGATGATGTTTTTTATTTCTTGAAAACATTTTTAATAGTATCAATAAGTCCATAGCTATGTGTTACTCTTTTTTTCTTTTTTCTCCGCCTCTTTCTCCCACTATTTATGCATATTAATATATTTGCACCTCTGTCCAGTTTCCTCTTGCGTATTGTGCTATGCAGAAAAAAAGACTGTAACTTCAAATTGCCTCCTTCATCATGGCCAGTGGTGCAGCAGGGAGTGTGTCTCTAGGCCCTCGAACCCCCCGCAGAGCTAAGCTCAGTGTGGAGTAAATCCCCAAACCTGTCTCTCTCAGATAGATTACCACTGCATCTCTCTCTCTCTCTCTCTCTCTCTCTCTCTCTCTCTCTCTCTCTCTCTCTCTCTCTCTCTCTCTCTCTCTCTCTCTCTCTCTCTCTCTCTCTCTCTCTCTCACAATCACACACACATGTACATACACACACAAATCTTCCCATGGCTTTGAACTACATGCTGTGCTGTTTTCCATATTCTTTCAACAACCTTGAAGATTGCCATCATACAGTTTGATAATTGATGATAATTTACACTGTATGTAACTGAATAGGGAAATCATTTTCACTGTGCATCTTGTTTACTTTTAATTTTCCATTTTCCTTTTTAGTCCACTATAGAAGAATCAAATGTGGAAGTGGAATGAAATATTAAAATGATTAGTAATTAGTTTTGTGTCCCACTTCTGTAAAATCATAATGTGCAGAGAGCTATCAACGAGTCTTACTACTAAAATGGTTTATAGTATGTTTAATTTCATAATAACAACGATATTGTTATTGAGTTTAATTTATTACAACACAAAGACATTGCTATATGACAAAATTAAAATCAAATGACTGGAGTGTCATCAAGCTCTGGCAATGATAACTAGTGTACCTCATTGTAAAAGTAATTGCCATCTTCTTGTTATAGTTTTTTTCATGCATAATGAAAAACGATAATGATAGAGATTGTGACAGATTATTCATTCATTCATTCATTCATCTTCAACCGCTTATCCCGGGGTCGGGGTCGCGGGGGTGCTGGAGCCGATCCCAGCTGACATCGGGCGTAAGGCGGGGTACACCCTGGACAGGACGCCAGTCTATCACAGGGCACATAGAGACGAACAGAGACAGACAACCATTCACACCTACGGGCAATTTCAGACTTATCAATTAACCTAACACATGCATGTCTTTGGATTGTGGGAGGAAACCGGAGTACCCGGAGAAAACCCACACAGACACGGGGAGAACATGCAAACTCCGCACAGAAAGGCCGAGGTCGGGATGCGAACCTGTGACCTTCTTGCTGTGAGGCGACAGTGCTAACCACTACACCACCGTGTAGCCCTTGTGACAGATTATGAGCAGCATTATAAGAGATATTTTAACCAATGATTAGAATTATTTGCTCACATTCAATTTAGATGGTGACCATAGTAACACCTTTTTTCTGGTTTAAAGAGATAAATCTTCTATTTTGAAGAGGGGTTGTATGAGGCATATAGGTTGTATGAGGCGATAATCCGTGTGTTATTTACATTAGATGATGGTTGATTTTTTTGGGTGAATCTTTTTTAGGGTGACTAAAGTAGATTTTGTACTACTACTCTCTGCTTCTTCATCTTGTGGTGTGCTTACCATCATCTACTGTAGGTAATACACTGACTATCAATAACGACCTCATATTCAAGGCCAAGTGACACCTAAGATCATAGTGTAGTAGTGCATGGATACTTCAAATCCTTTCTCAAACCATGAACTCTGACTCAGCTTAAACATTATTTACAATGAAAGAAAAAGGGGCTCTACTTGGTTTTGAAATCATTCAATTTTTGCAGCGGCTGTCCCTTAACTTTTCTTAAAAAACGTTATGTAAAGTTTTGCTTTAAATGAAGTTGAGCAGAATGTGTCAGGGCTCTGAAGTGAGATCTGAGCGATGTCATACAGACTGACTGATTACCTTAAATGTCATTGAATGTGTGCATAAGGAGCAAGACTACATCTAAATATGGCAAAAGTTTTGCTGGAAAAACCTTATACGGTTTTTCATCACTCCAGCTCAAGGAGGCGATACACACATTCTTCTTCATGCTGGCGACAGTGTGGGTGCCTCGAAGCAAACCATTTTCACATATTCTGGTCCTGTGCATCATTGATTCCATTTTGGCAGGAGGTATATAAAGTTTTGTAGAGCATTTTTCAGACGGACATTCAATTTAAATTTGAGTCTTTATACTTGGGTGCCATAACATCAGAAAATGCCAAATACTTATTTCGGATCCTGAGTGCTGCAAGCACAAAAGCTATTACTAGGAGGTGGTTAAAACCAGGAAAACCCACTGTGGCGGAATTAATTGACATAAGCCATGACACTTTTTTGAAAAGATGGGTTAGGATGGTTAACGTATGTCACACCAATACGACCACCACTTGTCTAAAGTGTATTTTTGAGTCCTTTTTTAAATATAAAATGTTATGCTCCCTCTGTAGAGGGCTTTGTATGTCACTAAGGCTTACCCCGACATGTTAGTTTATTAATTCTTGTTCTTATTCTATTATAATTAAGAAAAATGTTTATATATTACTGGATAGGTGAATGCTTAATGGGTCTGTATGCTTTTGTATTGTTTACTATGTCAGGAATACCTTCGATTGTACATATGCAGAAGGATATATGAGAAGTATGATATTATTATCATTAACTGTATGGACCTGAAGAATCATAATAATAATAATAATAAAAAAGAATTTAAAAAAAGGCTACATCTAAAATATTCTAAAAATGCTCTATTGTTTCCCCCCTGTCAATCATACGGACTGAAAACACAAATCGTCGTTGTTTAATCGTCGAGTTCAGTAAGTAATTTTTAAGAAAGGACATCACCCGCAACAACCACCTGTTTTTTAATGTGACATCTTTTTTTGTGAAATACATCTTCAATCTGATTTTTCTATCAACTGTAACTCTTCTAGCTGCTTCATTATGATCAGACTTCTCATAAATGCAGTCTTTTATTTCCTGAACACATCTAAAAGAAACATACAGTCGCCAATAAGGAATGCGGACCATGAGACAATTAGATTGAGAGAAGACGGTTTTGTCTCAAGGAGTTGGAACAGAAATTGGACACCATATTGCAGGGGCAATTTAAATGCTATTTCAAACCATATTGTGAATACAATCTACGAGAGTTGCCAAATTCAATCCAACCATATGTGAAACAACAGAAGGACCAGCAGAGGGAGAGGGCTGTTGGTGTTGTCCCATAGGACTGATGAAGATATTGAAGGCATTTCCCAATTTGCTGTTTCAAACACTGTGATTACTGTCATATAGTAAACATTTGTTCATCCTTAAGACTTTCTTTGTCTTGCTTGTGGAAGAACATAGTATGGCAATGCAGTTATCACACTGGAAGAAGCTTTTAAAGGTGAATATATCTTCCTTTAGCATGTTTTAAGTGATGAGAAGCCGGGAACAACCATATGTGAATGACTGGAGGGATAAGATGCAGAAGCAGACTCAAGGTGTCATCCCTGAGGGCTGATGAAAGAGTATGCAAAAACTCAAAACAACATATTGCTTCATGTTTTAATTGGAGCAAGTTAATGGTCCATGAAGACTTGTGTATTAGTTACTAAGACAAGCTGTTCTGATCAAAAAAGTATGTGTGTGTGTGTGCATGTGCGTCTACACAAAAAAGTTGTCTGTGTTTCGACCTGTTTTGTGTCAAGCCTATTAAGGGCTATTAGGCTGTAATCCTCTACCACCAAACTTTCAGCGTACAGATTTCTTAGAAACTTAATAAGAGCTTCTTCACAGATAGACTTTGTCAGCACATTATTGAATCCTTGCTTTGGAAAAAACAACAAACTATAATTACACACCATGTTCAACATAATGTATGTTTTAAAGGTAGGTAAGTAAGAAAAGTTGCTTTAGTTTTAGAGGTAATCTGAGGATAGAGAACAAATCAGGTGAATGTGTTTGGTAACAATGTTTGACTTAATTGAAGTGTTGTGCATGTGTTTATCTAAGGGAGAAGCTATTGGGATATGAATACAGCATGTCTATCATCTTTATCAGCTGTCACCACCGTTAATGGGCTAGACAACTTTCCAAACATATAAACACACACAACCATGAGCGGGAAATGAGGCAATTCGATTAGGATGACATATATCTTATCTTAACAGAGCAGTTCATTTTATACCTCATTCAATATAGAATAATAATTTCTCACTGTGTTTTCCCTAAATGAAATTAAATAACCTTTTTGTCATTTTCATAGTTGCAGAAAACAATATTGTATCAGTACTGCTATAAAAAATATATTTGTACAATGGATCATGTAAACCTCTGAGAGGCTGTACCAATTCAACAGAACGTTGAGCTGAACAATGCTGGTGATGTTACGGAGGCATAATGTGTACCATGTTTACCATATCAGTGTTGGCATGCTGACGTTTACTTTTTATTCTAGCACCAAGCATAAAGTTAAGTCAAGGCCAAGTAATATTAGTTTTAGGTTATGGTTACTGTTAGTGTACTGGCTACTTAGTATAGAAGATGAACCAGAATATGTTGATAATGAAAGTAAATAGACAAATGATAATACAGTTAACAGTGATGGCAGGATATATCCAGTGAGGGTGTTGGTTGTCTTGAATTACTTGCCATAGCCATTATTATTGCATAGATTTCTTCATATACTAAAAGGGCGTTAACTTCAAAGGAGTGAGTATTGCTATATTAAGAGACAGAGATAGGGAAGGAAGAATAAAGAAATGTACCTCAGAACATGGGTTAGATAGAGGGAAAACTTAGCTTAGAAGGAGACATTTGAGAACGTAGCACGTGAGTCAAGTGAGTGTGAAAAGAAAAGCCACAAAGCAATAAAACAGGACGGAGAGCGGAAGAAAGGTACATGGTTTGTCTTTAATCCTCCTGCTGTTTGTGTCTGTAGCTCTCATAGGAACACTAAAGCTTCCAAAGAAAGATATCTTTATTACGGCGAATCCCCACACCACATTTAACCTGCCCAGCATATGCTCTTCCTCTTCCTCTTCCCTCTGCCTTTCTGCAGCCTTTCTCCCTTTCTTGCAGCGGCCCTTGACATATATTTGCAAGTCTTTTCACTGTAACAATATATCAGAATAGGTAGTGTTACAGGCCCACTTACTTTGATCTATTCAATTCAAGCAAGGCATTTATGCTACTTACAACCCCACTCACCAGTCATCCCTCTTTCCTCCATAACCTTCGCGTGAGCCAGACCTGGCAGGAGTACATACTCTGTGATCCTTTTGTGTGTGTGATTCATCTCTTTTCCTTAGCTCAGCAGTGAATTGTCTGAGTATTTCCCATGCATACCGTACGTGTGAGTGTGTTCTTATATGTTTACGTTCTTGTGTGTGTGTGTACTGGTGAGCGTTATTGGCTGGTTAAAACCTGAGTGGTTGTGTAGATCAGGCGGTGTTTATGTGCTGCTCAGGGATCTGCTTTTATTGGTGTGTGTTGTGGCTCATGATAAACTTGAAGTGTGTGCAGATGTCTTTATTTGAAGGTGATCTAAGCTGGTAAACTAGTTCTATTTGTCTGCAGTGGTCAATGTCGGCTTGCAGGCTCTTTTAATTCACATCGTCAGTTTTTAAAGGTGGAGTGAGAATTACTCATATAATGTGAAGTGGGCTTTTGTGTGCACCAAAAAGGGGGACAAAGCACTCCTATTCAACTGAATCAGCTTAAATAATCACAGTCCAGGGCAAATTTGACCTTACTGAGAGTTGCCCTGTTTTTTGGTCAGTCACAATGTGTGATCATCAAATACTATCACATACCAACTCTAAATATTAAGCATTTATTATTATATAAAGAGGCCGTATTATGTTTTCTGGGCGTTTTCCTGTCTTTTAGTATGCTATATAGTTTGTTTGTGCATGTAAAAGGTGTCACGTAAAAAAAATCATGATAGTCCATGCCAAAAGGAATTTTCTCCATGATTGTGTTCCCCTCAGACCGCAACTCTCTTTACCTGCCTGAAACTCTTCGATAGCAGAATAGTGTATGGTGGAATTAGCCAACTAGCAGCCACTCTTGTCCCAGCTCTCTGTGAGCAGTATCTAGATGGAGTTCTCTTCCTTAGTTCCCCGGATGTCCGCACTGAATTTCATACACTGAATTTTGCAGCTGAAATTCCCCCATGGAATTTTTTAATGTTGAATTTATTTTAAAACTTTGAATTTATAATGTTGAACTGTATTCACTGCATTTTGCATCTGAATCTGCTATGTTGAATTTTTTGATGTTGCATTTTTCAACTTGGATTTTTTTAATGTTGAATTCTTTAAACTTGAATTGATGAACATTATAAAATTGTTGAGTTGAATTCAGGGTCAAAACATTCAGATACATATTTTCAATGCATACATATTCAGTGGTAGAAATTCAATGACATGACACAGATTTACTTCCATACATATGTCATTCCTTGCCCCAGACTGCCTGGCTGTGCACGCCCTCAAACCCATGCCTCAAAAAGAGCCCTGAGGACCTGCGCAGAGACGAGCGGTTTGCCACCACCTGTCAGCTACCTGCCCCGTAGAGAGCCAGTGGATTAACATTACTTTTAAGGATCTTATTTTGGTTTTTGAATGAAATGTCCTCATAATGGGCCTCAGTTATCAATCTTGCGTGAAAACGGGCGCAGATCTGAGCGCAGAATTGGTCGTATGACAGGACCCATGTGTGATTTATGAAACATTCGTATCTGACCAATCTCAGCGTACGAATGAGCGGGCCTTGATAAATGCGGCGGCTGAATTCGATTGTCATTAACATGTTATGCCCTTAAATATTCCTGGTTCGGAGGCCTCGCCCACTGAGGTCAAACATGGAGAGGAGAAACACTGTGAAGAAAAGAAACTTTTCCGACACAGAGATCGGCATCCTGACATCCGAGATGGAGCAAAATAAAGATGTGCTTTTTGGCAGTCTTAAGAGTGGAATAAAAGGGGCCCATAAATACGCTGTATGGAAAAAGAATAACGGAGGCAGTCAACCCGAAGCAGTGCTCCACTGTGACCCGAGTGCGCCTGTGCGCACTGTTGGACAGGTGTTGTGCCGTATTCAGCACCCCTGCCGTGAAATGCACCCCCTCGCATTATAGGTGATATTCTGGATCAGAAGGCTGTTGTTTCCACCTATAGGAGTAGTTTATATACAGGTAACCACATTAAATCACACACTTTTGAACCTATGAATTGCAAGAAAAGCTCGGATTATATTTAGGAAACCCTAAGTCAAATACATTCAACTTGCTCAAAAGATCCATTTCATTCATTTTGTAATTATGGCTGCAGTATATTTCCACTGATCATACAAAAAGTGCTGTTTTTTTGTTTTTGTTTTGTGTTCGCTATTATCCTAGTTTGTGTTTTTAAACTCTTAAAATAGTTTAAAGACTGTAAGTAACCAATGGTCTGACCGTTGTGGGTTAGCTGTATATAAGCTACTCCTATAGGTCAAAACAACAGCCTTCTGATCCAGGATATCACCCATAATGCGAGGGGGTGCATTTTACGGCAGGGGTGCTGAATATGGCACAACACCTGCGCTCTTGCTCTGTAGCGGGGTTTGCCAGCGGGTTTATTAGGTATACCGTTAGAGGATAACCTTTGTCACCTAGAACCATACCAAGATGTTAATCATCTGATACCTTGTTTGATTTAATGCAATTTATCGAGGGTAGCCACTAACCGAGGAGATGACTTTGGCTCTGCAGTGCGTCTTGCTGCAGCTGCGCGCCAACACATTCATTCATTCATTCAATGTCGGGGTCGCGGGGGGCTGGAGCCGAGCTGTTTTGATATTTAAAAGAATCGTGTGTTCCCCCTGGCCACCTGACCGCCACGTTTAAAAGCGACAGCTTGGCATCACAAATCACCTGTACATTTATCGAGTGGTAGTTTTGGCGATTGATGAATGCGTAATCATGCATGGATGGTGCCTTCAGACGCACATAAGTACAATCAATTGCTCTAACCACATTTTTTATTTTTTTTAATTCGTTTTAAGAATCTTTTTTTAACTGTTCTTAATATGTGACTGCTTATGCTTAATGACAGCTGAGGTTTGTTAATTATTTTCAGCCAGATTTTGCTGTGCTCTACCGCAAATACACAGGCTCAAATGTGCGTACACGATCTCAGACCAGACGTGAGATTTGATGGTAGCTCCCGCTCACGTCCAAATTGATAAATGCTGACGTTTGCCAGGAAATTGTCGTACGCACGTTTTTCTGCCGTACGTTCGTTTGATAAATGAGGGCCAATGACTGTAAACGTCCCAACATGGATTCAGTAACTTTATTTAACACTGGCACTTCAAAACCGAAGCTCAGGGTGGATCTGTAACTGTTACCGGCTGTCGGGGACCTAACTTCCAACTTAGAAGCTGTAAGTTCTGCTGCTTTTATGCTGTTTTGGTGTTTATTTGGGCTGTTAACCTGTTAAAGCTGACGTTAGCATGGTGCGCGGCTAGCCTCCATGTAGACGTGTCAGTGGTAAATAATTCCCTATATGGTAAGGGCCATAACATTTACGACACGCAGCCTCCGTGGTGCAGAGGGGGTCAGGGCAAGCCACCACCACAGCGACTTGCTGGTTGATCCGATACGTAAGTGCAGAAAACGGCAGATCTCCGAGTGTCCACTAGGAGTAGTTTGCACAATAGAGCAGTTTCTCATTGACCCCATGTTAAATTATGCTGTTTTTTTTTGTATCAGGCTAGTTTTTTATTTTATTGGAGGTAAAAGTTTAGCGGTTCCCAAAGAGGAGTACGAGGGAGTTGAGAGAACGGACCCTGACAGAGAAGCTACGTCCATTTTTTTATACAGTCTATGGGTCAGACAGAGCCTTTCACACAGAGATGCTGCAGCAATGGGCAAGATGAGAAATATAATGTGTTTTTTAAAGATCAAAGCATGTTACCTATTGCAAATATGACCCTGAGGGGCCTCTTAAATATTTGGTGCTTCCCTGAAAACTGTTGTTGCAAAATTCTAGTCAGGTTGAAGGATTTTAAATATTTTCAATTAAATAATTCACACTTAGGATTCATACACATTATTCAAAATCATGCATATTTCTTTGCATATGTCTTTCTGTTGGGACTGATCGACTGCAGTTCTTAGCATTCACATAAATAATTAGCTTTCAGTTCCAAGTCATATACATAAGAGAAAAATGCCAGCGCTTATGTGCTCTCTCTTAATCTTTTTTTTATGGACGGTAATATCATCATAAATGGTTGTTTTTCTTAAAGCAATATATCGACATTAAGGAAATTTCAGTATACCAACCCCTACATGCAGTACTCTCAATACAGTAAAGCTAAGGAATACGAACGTGCACACACATGCACTCACTCACTTTATGCAACCCTTACTGTAGATATTGTCCTTGCCCTCAGCTGCCACTGGCTAATGTGTCACGCTTGGAGGTGGTGAAACTTGGTCATAGATGCTGGCACTTGCCTCAGGTAACACATAAACACACACACACATATACACACAAATGTGCAAACTTGTTCCCGAGGGCCTGACAAGAGGACAGTGAATCAAAGGACGCAGAGAAAGGGTCAACTCTGACACAGATTGATTTAGACAGCCATGTTATTCCTCCTCTTGGTTCCAGCAACACAGAGAATAACCTTTACATTACACCGCTTCAGAAAGTTTCATGTGCTTATATATATTCAATAAAGCAGCAGCATGGAAACTAAATTAATTTCTTTTAAAATTAATTCACATATACATTGTACTCACAGGCATCAACTTTGAACTTCTGATTCAGACGCAATTTGTATTGCCTCAAATTTAAATGACTTGTTTAGATTTTATTTCCTTTGTTTGGACCTCCTCTTCTGAGTGTGCTGTGTGTCAAAAGGAGATGTTTAATTACTGTACCTTTACCACATTCCCAGCCAGTGACCTTCTGGTGTACAGCAAAGAATGATGCTGCTTAGTTGGCGGGTGTGTGGGTTGATAGAAATTGTTCCATTTGTCCTGGAAACCAATTATTTGCTTCCTTTGAATAATTGTGCAATGTTGACTAAGGTCATGGCTAGACAACTTCAATTCATCATGACTCCATTTTACTTTGACTCTTTGTGTAGCCACAAATTTATCATAACAAATAATAACTGAAGGTAAACAAGCATATAACTCTATATTGCTGTCCTTTGAAGTCCTTGAGAATCCACAAAGATTCACTTGATAGAAGCATACACACACACACACACACACACACACACACACACACACACACACACACACACACACACACACACACACACACACACACACACACACACACACACACACACACACACATACAGAAATAGCAAATAATTCTCACGCTACAAACATATGTTTCCATATGTATTGTGGAACAAACAGTTGAACGGTAAAGAAAAATGCTCCAGGGAGTTCAGTTTGCAATTCAAGTGTCTTATCTGTGTGAATTAAGAGCGGAACGTGCTGCTGCAGATATTGCCCCCCATATTACCTGTACCATTTTACCCAAATGTGTAGAAAGAGGCAAGGTGGTGCATACATCAGCAGTTTAGTGAATCTCTGCATGCACTGAAAAAATGGAGGTCCTGAGGGAAAAGGTCAAAGCAATATAAATTTGACATGTAGATGGGAAGGGCTTTTTCACCTTCTGGGGATGTGGGTGTATTCTCCCACAGTTTTGTTCACTACACAGGGTTGAGTGAAATTGTTCTTTCTCACTCAAGTATAAACCTGTTTTTTTATGTTTTATGTTGCGTACATGAACACAAAATACAGCTGTATTTTCAATGATATTTCCCTTATCCTCAACACCTTAATCTACATTATGGTAGGGTTTAAGCTAGACTTGTTTTTGATGGCCAGTATGCCTGTTAATATTGCAAGTTCTGACCATATAGAAGAACTATCGGACATGTGTTCTAAACAGCCATATAGTAGCTCACAATTAAACAGCAATAACATATATAATCCAAGTTCCAAATAAAACAATTATGACATTGAAACATTAAGTAAAGTGATGCAACGTGACAGCAGTCATTAGTGCACACAACAATAAAATCAGTAGTTGATTTTCGTTGTCAGCGCTTGTGCGACAATAAAGATAACGCTGCACTAAGCTACGGTTCTGGCATGACACCGGCGCTGCTCCCTGCCAGCACTGCCCCAACACCTGGCCGGAAAACTTTGTCTTCTCAGTGGTCAAAAGCTCCTGTGTAAACAACAACATTTCCCCGTTTCCCCGAGCTCCCAGTCCTGGCTAGCTGATGGCAGTTACAGTTAGCAGCAGATAGCTGTTAGTGTTATTTTAGCAACAAGTAAAGCTTTTTGTCCATCATGAAATTCACCAAATGCTGAGGCAGAGCTGCAGAAAGACATCAGAGGGAAAACAAGAAAACACGTTCTCCATTTATTATGATCCAGTTTCATTAAAATAATAATAATTGGACAGGACATGGAGAAATATCAGAGATAATCAGTGAACTGCGAGCATGTGCACGCACCTGAAGGGAGCCTTAAATTCTATTAAAAAAACATTCACTCTACAAGCGTGAGAGTAGGAAATATTCACGCAAAGGGCCTCGCATCACCAGTGTTTTCTCTGGGAAGGTAAAAAAACATTCACTCTACAAGCGTGAGAGTAGGAAATATTCACGCAAAGGGCCTCGCATCACCAGTGTTTTCTCTGGGAAGGTAGGGGAATACTAACTTAACTCTCGCCAGATGAATTTCGTTCCGCCTTGCTTCACTCATACATCTTCGATCCCTTGAATGTTTTTTCAGGAGACTGGGCCTTATCAAAAATCCTTGCACATGATTGGACAAACCACTTGTCTTTTTGACGTGCCGATTCAACCACTCACATCGAAACCATCCATCACGCTGAAGAGTGACGCAGAGAAAAGCCAAACAGAACAGCCGACATCGTTTCCACATACAAAAGCCTTTGGAGCCGTTCTCTGATGTTGATGCCTGCTTCCTCGATGCGAGCCGCCACAGTTGTTTCCCTGCTATGTCACTCTATAAAACCCCGCCCAGCAGTCCTGATTGGCCTGAAATCACTTTCCTATGAAGCGAATCAAGATGGTTGTGTATCTAGGCGGAGTCAAGACGGAAGCAAGGCGGAATGAAAGTCATCTGGCGAGAGTCAGGTTAGGGGAATACTGCGACCTGATTGGTTTGTGAAGTGTACAAACAGTTTGCTCCTGCAGACCAAAGCTCTCGGAACCTGAACAGAAGACACCTTGCCGATTTGAAAAGTGGAATAGTTAACGTTAGTTGCCTGACTGAATTTGCTGAGTGATGGTTTCAATAATTTGAATAATTTCTTGTATATCTTAGCTACCCAGGAGCTCTGTTGACAGAGGCTTAACGTTAGCTACAGGTAATATATCACTTGAAGAATTAAAGCTTGCTGAAAGAGGCAGCGTCTCATTGACGCAGCATTAAAGATACGTAGTTAACAAGCCTCTGGTGGAAAATTAATTATTTAACAGCAAAAGCAGGCCATGGAGATACTGGGCCAGACAAAGAAGGAAAAAAGAGACCCCTCTCATCCCTGCCCCTTTCCCATATTAATTTTGTCAAAACACTTTTTTAAAACCCATATTCATCTTGGCAACTGGCTTGCTTTTTTCATGAGGCGGCAGACTGCGCTATTAAAGTTGTGTTGTTGTACATTTCAGAGAAGTTGTCTCATTTCTCAGCATAGCATAATCTGGCAATGTATAGTAGTTACTCTATTATACATTCATAATGAATCTTCTCTCAAAATGCATCAGATTGAGGCTTTGATTTTTTGGCAGATTTTCAAGCCTTTATTATACAGGACAGATAAGAAATCAGGGAGTGCTGAACCGCCAATGTATCATCCAATATGTGTGCCATGATAACTTTGTCTTCAGGAGAAAAGAACAACAGTAAATAACGAGATAAAGTTAGTAATATAGGAGATCCATTCAAAAAATGAAGGCACCTCTTTACTAAAAGTCAGCTGCACTGCAACACTTTGAGGGCAAATTACTTATACATGAGCACAAGTCATTTATTAATACCTACCGGGCTCCAAATAATTCTAGATGTCAAAGGTGTAATACATTTATGATTGTCGGAGTTTACTAAAACCCTTTAAGTGCTTGGCAGTTTTTTTGTTTATAACTAATATGGGTGAAAGGCACCAAATTTGAGCTCAAGCCAAAAATCTACTTTAGTGGGGGATTATTTATCTGGATGGTTCAACATATTATAATGATTTAAAGATGGAAAGTTCATTCTTGACCTTGGAAACAGAAGTTGACATCCATTTAGTAGCTGTTATGGAACTTTTCTGTGATGTATTATGTGGTAAACTACAGTTCTTTTCTAAGGTCAGTAATTAACTTTTAATCTCAATTTTTAAGCTAGCAGAGATGAGTTCTTAAAGGATTTGAAGAACTCATCTCTGTTGGCTTAAATAGGCAAAATATAAATCCACAATTACTAATGTCCCTGCATTCCCTATATGTTTTTTGCTGAATGAATTATGAGATAGCCAAAGCGTTATTGAAATCTTTTTATAATATTCATTATCTTGAAAGTTGCTACAGATGGGAAATACAGCATACTTTTGTTTGATATTCCTATTTTGGCAAATACTTGATAGTGTTTTTAACTACTGAATGTTAAAACTCTTAATTATTGTTCAGCACAAGGGATTATTAGAAGCTCGACTGTGGGGTTGGAGAAATTGGAAATATCCAAAGTGCTCAGAAACAATAAAGACTAGAGGCACCTGATGGCTCAGTGGTTAGAGCAGGACCCCCGTATGCAGAGGCTAAAAGTCCTTGCCGCAGTGGCCTGGGTTCTGACCTCTCTCTCTCCCCTGTTTCCTGTCAATCTTCAGCTGTACTTAACAATAGAGGCATGAAAAGACCAAAAACAACAACAACAACAAACAAGAAAAACGGAATACACAGACAAACACAGAAGTGCTGGCCTACGCATGCGAGGCAGAAAAACACCTTAAATTTGAACATGCTCAGAAAGACCCACCGACCCACATACTGCTGGTGGCGAAATATATATCCACACATTCCCATTGACACAGAGATTTTAATGGGAAAGGACAGCATCCCACAGGCGCCAATCAATCAGCACGTCCTCACGCTTTGAGACAGCCTTGGTGGCAAAGTCCAGTTTTATGCCTGATTTTTGCACGTGTATGAGTCTGGCAGTTTTTTTTGCGTGAATAGCCACGTCGGTAAGTGTTTTAATCAAACTATGGATGTTGGAATTAACTGATTTACCATATCCGCGGTTACATAATGTTCATGTTTTATGTGTGAGAGAGTCATTGCAACCACTCACCTGAAGCACTGAAAAGAAAAGCTGTAAAAATGTCATATCTACAAAATGGGGTATCTACAAAATGCACAGGGAGTTGTAACGTTAGAAGATGGATAACTAATTTGCAAAGCATGCTGTCAAAGTGACTGAAAAGGGTCCAACACTTTGAATATGTTCAAACTTCTGCGACATAATCATCTGCCCCCTTTTTTGCCAAGTCAAGGTAAAAAAAAATGTACTACTTATTACATTACTAATGAATATAATGTTAAGTTAGCCTGAATATAACACTTTAAACTCGGCCAGAAGTAGTTTACAACATGTTATTGTTGTCTTTGTGAATCTTGCGGTTTTATGTAGTAGTCACCTGTAGTAGTCCATTTCTTTGAGCATGCACAGAACCCTCTGTTTTTCTTTCTTCAATATAAAATAAGCAATGCTTATGTGTTTAATATGCAGGACCAAAATAATGCTACCGCGTTTTCTTTTTTTCATAGTTTCTAATAATAAATTCCCTGAATAATAATAATGAAAACTGTGAATCAGTGATATTTCCTCTGACATTAATCGTGATATCAAAGTCTTATGTTGTGACATCTCTAGATAAAACCCTCACAAACTAGGGGAGTAGGATAAAAGCCAAACTCATTCTGAAGAGAGGATGGGATTTCTCTTCATCAGTTTGTATCTAACCTTTTAACTCAATCTCACTGTCTTCCTCATCTCCATGACACACAGAACAGGCACGTAGAGGTGATTTCTGAGAGCTGTATTGAAAAGTTCATCATGTGTATAAAATGACCTTAACAGAGAGAGGAAAAAAGAGTGACGGAAGCGGAATGAGCAGAGGGCTGAACTGTGAAGTGTGCAAGTTGTAACTAATGTATGTATGTGTGTGTGCGTGCAAGTGTGTTTTAGAGTCACAGAAACAGTGAGAGAGAGAAAACATGTTTTGCTCTTCTGTGTATTTCTCAGGGCGTTTGAGGAAGAAATGATAAGTTTGGGTTTCTTGCGCTGGTTGTTGGTGGACTTATGTTAGTGTATTATGTAATTTATTCAATCCGATCAGAAACAGAAGTGTAGAAATGCCACATTGTTTTTGTACAGAGTGTTATATACTGGATGAATGCCTCACAGTCACTTCCTGAAGTGTTGTTTTCAATGTGAGGTTGCAAAACAACAGCAGAGGCTTCATGAAGTGACTGTACATGGCTAAGGCACATAACCCCCCATAAAATCATAACACATCATTTTTTTTACTTCTCTGTGTATGTACGGGTTAAACAAGATATAACTTAATCAGTCAGATTTAGAGGAGCTGGTTGACAGATTTTGTTACATTTGGATGGACCTAGGCTAGCTGTTCCCTGTGTTTACAGTATTTGTGCCAAGCTAAACGAACATGCTTCTGGGCTAGCTTAGCCTACTCTTATGTCTGTATGGTAAGGAACCTACAGTCAGCCACCAGTTAACTTAACTTCGCATAGAGGCTTAGAACGGGGAAATATCTGGCAGACGCTTTGATTACTTAGTGCCTAGTCCCTTCCACATTGTTACCCACTTGGCGACTTTCTTGCTAAATCTGGCGACTTTCCATATCATCTTGGCGACTTTACAAGTCTAGCCTCTTTTTCTGGTGCTATTGGACACTTTTCTGGTGTTTGGAGACTCTGATGTAAAAGTACGCATCGCTCTGCTGTTACTGTCCTCTACCATCAGTCAATGTGTGTGTATTTTAGTGAAACGCGGACTGCTGGTCTGTCCGCGGGCACCGCAATTAATCTCATCCATAGGGTGGGTGGGTTCATAAAAAAATAACATTCTGATAAACAGTGGACGAGTTGCAGGTTTGTGAAATAAAAAATCCTTATGGAAAATATTAATAACATTCTGTAAATGTAGCAAAGAGCAGGGCAGAGCTGCTGTGCTTCTGCAGCAGACAGCTGATCATTTTTTGAAGTGTGTTGGTGTCCCCATGAAGGGAGACGGTGTGTCCGCATGCGCCAGGAACAGCAGCTCCATTGATTATTTCAGAAGCTTAATTTCTTGTTCAGCTTCATCTGTCAAGTTTGTAACTACAGACTTTAGATTTGATACTTAAAGTAACATTTGCACGGTGCGCTCCACTCTGTGGATCTCCCCTGTAGAGATGAATTGTGAACGTTCACGGGAACGGATGAACAGTGTCTGGCTTCCTTCAGTGGCTCTGGGAAGCGGACATCCGCTGCTCTGCAGAACATAAAACACTCATACAGGTACTGGTAGAGGGGAAGTGAAATGTCTATGCGGGTGAGTTTCTCTAAAGAGGAGAAAATAATTTCTTTCACATTGTTTTGGATGGTGTCAGAGCTGATCCGTACATCCTTAACGCGTTTATGTGCAGGGAGAATTCCCGTTGGGCAGCTTCACTTTCACTTCACTTCTGGGCCGGACGGGGAAAAAAATTTATATATATATTTTTTTGTTTTGTTCTGTTTCTTCTCTGAATGTACACTGACACTGCAGCCTCTGCCAAAGTCGCTATAAGCGTCACTGATTATGGAAGGTAGGAAGAGGCTAGGAGGGGCAGACATTTCTATATACAAATTTACCTTGTAGATTATCGCTATGTAAGTCAATTCTACTGTCTACTGTCTGTGTCATTATTATGCTAATATCAGCAATTATAGTGTTGTCAACCTGTTCGCAAGTACAATAGCACATGAATTGAAACATTAAACCATTTGTATCGCCCAATATATGGCAAATCACATATTTTTTATATATTGATTTAAAAACTCCAGTAAATCCAGTAAAATGACTCTTGATTTTTTTGTGTAGCCTCTGAGCAGCAGATAAGCCAGTCCACTGCTGAAAAGGATGATGAGGGGGCCATAATTGCACAATGGACAGGTAGAGAGGATAACATAACAGAGTAAACCATATGAAGTTATTTCATGTAAGATTAGATAACACACAGCAGAAGCTATGATGGATTCTTTATGATATCAAAATATTCAGAATTAATTTAACATTAGGCTATAAATTCAGAGGTATGCTGGACTAAACAGATATCATTGTGCCGCATAAATGGGGTCATGGCATCACAGTGTCTATGCTCTTCTGCCTTTGTACTGCCATGCAGTACAGATGAGTCAGATGCTGAGAGAGGAGATGGGGAGACCAAATATAAACCAAAACAACTGTGCAATATGCCTTAAATGTTTGATTCAAATTTTAAGCCAGCATATTATTTTAAGTGAAATGGGCAATTGTTTTTTGTTAAATTGTTGACATAATATTTAACTTCTATACATTTCAAACATGTTATAAATAAAAACTAAACGATAGTAAGAGCCAAACTGTCTCCTCACTAATTAAATTTCAGCCATGAAAAAAGTGGGCCGGTCTTGGACCTGAAAGCCCCGGCTAAAAAGTTGTCTCACCTCTGCCCTTTTTATGTGCTTCATTTGTATCTGTCCTTTCCACCACAGATCTCCTTCCAGCCTTTTGTCATTTCATATCCTCAACTAACCTCTCTCCCTCTGTCTTTCTCACGTTTCTCTCTGTCCTACAGCTTCTAAGTGACCAATTCCCCTTTTGTCAATATGCCCTTCCTTTCATCTCTTCATCCCTCCATCTTTGTCTTGTTTAATCGATTTGCTCTTCAAAATTTATACCATGTGTTTTATCTCCCTCATCCTCCCTTCCTTCCTCCTCTAGGGCAGATTTGAGTAGTTTAAACTTACTCTCCCTCCAACCCCAACTTTAATCTTTTTGGTCACCTTGCATCCCGCTGCCTCTCACCTCCACTTCTAACCTGCTCACCATGCCTCCATCCGTCCTTTTACTGCCTCCATCCGTCCTTTCACTGCTGCCAGTTTCCGTTCCCTCTGTCCTCACTTTCTTTCTCATTCTCCTTCACCGCTAGCCTCTGCCTCTTCTTCCAAGCTTTTTTTATTTTACTTTACTCCTTCTATGGTCTGTAGCATTCCCATAACCTTCCCTTGCTCAACAGTCCCTCCCACTATTCACTTATCTCTCCATAGCTGCCTTCTTTCCTCTGTCCACCAGATCTTTCTCTGCAGGTCTTTGTCCACTTGAGAGCACACTACCATCTGCTCAATGTGTCTCTTTGCCTTACATCTTTTATTATCATACCCAGCTCCTCTCTTCCCTTCACGGCTTTCCTTGAATACATTGAAATGCATCAGTATCACCTTCAGGAAACTAACTTGTTGAGTAAAATTGAAAAATATATTAAAGTTCTCTCTTTTCACTTTCGTATCTGCAGGTTATATTATGTATCTTCCAATAATTTTCAATAATTTTTGTATGTCGCTCACTGTGTTGGCTTATTAGTGTGTTTTGATGCATATTAAAATGATTCGTTATAATTCAGTACACCTCAGTTCAGTTCCTCCTAATTTACTTTTTATTTACTTAAATGTGTGTCTACTCTTTACATCATGTATAACACACACTGTAAAATATGACTGATAGAACTAAGTCAGTTCTAGCAATGTACTGCAGAAGTAAAGAGTCTTGGCCTTTTTATTGTAAATGTTTACCTCTTTTCTTTTACAATTTTAACTCCTTTGTCCTGTTCCTGATTTATGGCTTTATTTCTCTCATGCTCTCTTTCTTTACAATATGTTAAAGCCGCTTGTGTATTGAGACACTGCGGCTCTCCTGTTGAGCTACAGTTTGTTTCCTGTGAAAGAGATTAGAGGCTACATAAGATCATTTCCAACAGGTACACTCGCTGTGTCTTAGCACTCACTCCTCTGAGAATATGTGGGATTTTGTGTGTGTACAGTATGTGTGATTGTGAATAGGAAGGTATATTGTGTAAACAGACGGCTTTTGTGTGGGGAAACCAGTATCTATTGTCTAAATGGGGTGTTGTCACTTCAAATGATGTTAAGGAACTGAAAAGAAGGTTGTCACTTGTGAGTGCTTGTATGTTTTTGTGTGTTGAGAGCTTAGTGGGTGTCTGGCACCTGTTTGCTAACCGCAGTGACAGAAACGCCAAAGCATGTCAAGTTGTACAAGGAAACAAAGGACTATAGGATCAGGAGAGGTGTTGTTCCTGTGTGAATGTGTGTGTATGCGTCTGACATTCCAGCCTCATATAGGCTTAAATTGGCAGCACGGCAGCATTATCTACAAGATGACCAGGGAGTTGTTGTAGAAGATGTATGTCTAATTGGCAAAGCGTGTCATTAAAGAGCGACTGCAAAGGGTCCAACACTTTGAATATTTTCCAACTGTCCCGAATACCATTTTTTTGAGCTGTGGATCTTTGGTACTACATACAGCAGTGAATTTTTGGATATTCAATGCTGGCTCTGGCAGCATGAATCAAGAAGGATAATATCTATATAACAAAGTTGAAAATTGAATACCTACCCAAAGAACAAATATCTCAATATTTGGGTCCAGCCTGAGTTCCAACATCTTCGAGATGATCATCCAACCCTTTCATGCTCAAAACAGGGGTTAGTTGTACCAGGCTAGTTTTTATTTTATTGGAGGTTAAAGTTTATGAATAATTAGGGGCACGGCCTCTTGAGTGACAGCTAGCCGCTGGTCCTCACTTCTCCTCGGAGGTACCTCTTCAGCCAGATGGATGTATGTCCCTCCCCCCAGCGTCTTTGTTTGGTAAGAGGAAATGCGGCGAAGTCAAAGTCTGACAAGATGGCGACTCCCATAGGCGAGTACGATTGGATCAAGTTGAGAGAACGGACCTCGACGTAGAAGCTACGTCCATTTTTTATACAGTCTATGGTTAATTCCAAGATCGAGGGGTTGCATCAATTCCCAGAGGTCCAATTGAGTACTTACCCAACTTCTCTCGGATGGCGAGGTGACGTGCCGGTTCATTTGAAACAAGGACTACTCAAGGAATCGATCACTCACACCCATCCTTAAAATGTAATGTTACTAAGTTGGAATAAAACAGTTTAAACTCAGCATGAGTACTTTCTGAATCTTTTGGGTATATATACAGTAGTTACCTTGCTGTATCTCCAGTTCTGTGAGTAAGGACAAAAGAATGCTTGTTTGTCTTTTTCCTTCCATAGTGTCGATATAATCATGAAAACCTTGAAACCATGATATTTTCTCTGACAATAACCGTGATATCAAAATCTCATATTGTGACATCCCTAGATCAAACCCTCACAACGGGAACAGGATAAAAGCCAAACTCATGCTGAATGCAATATGGGATTTCCTCTGACAATATTTTTAATTCCAAATGAAAGGGGTTTCACATATCAACAATATTAATAAATTAATGTGAAAAGTGCAGTTTTTCAAATTTAATAAGTAACTTTTCAAATGTTTTATCAGGTAGGAAATCCATTCATGTTTTTAAAACCATAATCCTACAATAATGTTTTTAAACGTTCAATAATGTTTTTTCTAAATGGCAGCAGGAACAATATGTGAACACATTGACATATCACTTTCTTTGTTCTTTGGTGAACTTGTTGGTAAACAATTGCTTATTTACACATCCAGTACAGAGCAACATTATCATTCACTTAGAGTTGTGTTTGTGTTCACCTAGAAAATGTATTTCAAATATTTCTCTCTTTAGGTCCGCTTTTGGTCTCTACCAACTCCTGCTGTTTACACTAGTTTTATGTCAGAATGTAATTAAAACGTATTTAAACATACTCTATGATAAAAATTAAACAGACTGAACTCCTCAAGTAGAGTCACCACACTGTCATATTAAGATTCTCTCAGATTCTTTTTCCCTTCTAAATTATTACTTTCATAACCCCTCCCATTTGATTTCAAAATCAAAACATGTTTCTTTACGAGACAACTTATAGAAACTTTGTTAAAAAATATTGATTCACTCAGCCCTTTGCCCTCTACCACTTTGCTTTAAGCACAGTGTTACTCAGAAAATTAAAAAAAAGAAAGATGATCTTCGTCTGCACGGGGTGCTCATTGAAATGTTCCTTTCCTGACACTCAGGGCAAAGGATGTGCCTATTTTGTGGGCTGTGGACTGAATATCAAGTTTAAATGGGTGTGGAGCACTGGGAGAGGGTACACACACTCATGTGCACTGATTTACAAACAAGGAAGGAGGGATTACCATCATTTGCTGCTGATTGATTGATGCTTTTCACACATATTTTATTCATTTTACACACAAGGAAGATACCTGAAAAAGGTCACAGAGCTTCACTTTCTTCATTTTCTTATATGGAAATCAAAGGTGAACTTGTCACTTGGTTGCAGCTTCTTATCAACTTTGATTTCAGTTCCATTATGAGCCATATTATAAAGTGAACAAACTTAGATAGGTGCTTTGTAATTTCATGTATTTTCACAACTGCAGTGACGTGATGAAAGTATGGAGAAGGTTAGGCAAGTAAAGTACTTGGTTAAGGTCAGAGGAAGAGAAAGATCAGGGCCATGATCTCTAAAAGAAAGATTTTTTATCTCTAAAAGATGCTGCTTCTTTAAACATGTTACTTTTCACTGGGCTTCATAAATGGTACACCACTTATTGCATTGCACTAAACTTTAGTGTTGGACTTGAATGGTGTACTGCAGAATCGCCCAATTATTAGGACTGGGAGAAAGGGTTGGTGTTTTCCTTTGTGTCCGTTCATAGAGTTGTCACTGGCAGGCACAGGGGACAAAAATGCACCATGATCTTTTCTTAAAATAGTAGGGATGGCTGCGGGTAATGTTTTTCCCAGGTGGGATCGATTCCTTAAAAAGGGGAAACTATTTTTAGAATACATCTTCCATGTCTTAACAGCAACCAAGCACCGGACTATTGTGTCGCATCAATGCTTTCTGTCCACACTGAATCCGTTACATATGCATGTGTGGAACAAGTTGTAGAATATGCTCCTGAAAAACAGCTCAATTTCCGGTGCACCAACAGCTTCTCAGTGTGTCTAACAAATAAGGAGCCGGCAGCGTCATTTTTCATACCATCTCCCAAAAGCTCATGCCATGCACATACACGAGTAGCCCTGGCCTGTAGTGTGCAAGACACTCATTAGTTCCAACAATCCTCTGGTCTTACCTTATCCAGCCCTGTTTAGCTCCAACAACACATATATTTAGGTTTTTTGTGGTGCAATGAGGTGGTTTTGTATAAATTATGCTGACAAAAGTTAATCTCAGAACAGTGTGTCCTGCTGCACAGCTCTGCTTTTAAAAAAAAACTAACATTGAGTTCTCTCATTAACCCCTCAAGTTCCCTGATAATGGCAAATAATTGAGGAATCGATTACTCACGCCCATCCCTACTAAAGAGTACCACCTCTCTCTCTCTCTCTCTCTCTCAATGTCACTGTCTCTCTCTCTTTCTCTCTCTTTTCCCTTTACTCACTATCCCTTTTGTTCTCTCTTCAATCTTTCTACTGGTCAAGTTAATGGGTCTTTAACCTTGTGTCAATGAGCTAGGGGCTTTGGTGTGCTCGCCCACACCATGACTGTTCCCTTCCCAATTAGGCAGAAGACAGCTTCAGTGTGTGTTTGTGTGTATCCTCAAAACATAGCCTGAGGTGCGTACAATGAGTACCATTATTATTGTTAATGACAAAGATAATGGGATACAAACCCAAGCAGACAGACAGACAGACAGACACACACACACACACACACACACACACACACACACACACACACACACACACACACACACACACACACACACACACACACACACACACAAACACACACAATCAGCTCACCGGTCACCCTCCCCACCACCAATAAACATACTTTTATAATGACTGTTATAATACAGATTCCCACTGCGGGCTTGTGAAAATAATGCAATCAGGACATTATTAGCATCACCAGACATGAAGCGATTAATTTTATCAAGAGATTGCCAGATTTGATACCGTCCAATTCCATTGTGTGTGGCTGATGTCTGAGAGATTTAATTAAACCTGATATTAGTCTGATAAACTATCAAAAGCCTTTGTCATTTTGTCTGCAACTGAGGATGACAGTGACCTTACATGAACTACAACCCAGTCTGTATTATGGCTTTTTTGACCAAGTAGCACCAGAAACTAAACCAGTTCTCTTTTTGTGTATGCATTCTTGTTTTATTTCCCCCTAAGATTTTAAGGACTGTTAAATAAGCCAAATTAGTCCAATAAATTCAATTCAATTCAATTCAATTTTATTTATAGTGCCAAATCATAACAAAAGTTATCTCAGGACACTTAAATAAACTATTCATATTCTACCACTATTGATAAGATTTTGAAAAGGAAATATGTTGAGTTGACAAAGGAGAGTAAAAACACAAGGGAGCTGGATTCTTGTCTACAAAATGATGTTTTCCAGTGTGGGTGTAATGTTACAAAGAAGTCACTGCTTGGTTTTTATTCTGGTTTCTTTTCTATGTTTCTTTCCATTCAGTTTGAGCAGACAGTAGTGTAAGGGTCAATGACAAATAAAATCCTCTTTACTGAGGTAACATTATGCTCACTGCCACTGGTTTCAAACATTTAACTATATTACACTGTAGGAACACTACAGTGTTGTAGGAACACTGGAATGAATATATACACAACAAAAATTTCCCAACAGGCAACAGGTCACAATAGGCTATAAAACTGAAAAACATCTATTACAAAATTTAAATAAAAATACTAAATTTGGTTACATTTTCTCATCCTAGTGACTGGCACATATGGGTTAGCATGCTGGATGTGTTTGCATTCACTTCACTGTCCTCATTGTACACACAACTCTCTCTCCGTTGCTGTTGACAGGAAACCTGCAGGCAGCTTCAGTGTTTCATTTGCGTACACCAAAGTGTGACTGACTCCTAAGCACATCAGCTTGTTTTGCTAACCCCAGTAAATGTTGCTTACAGCTTACAACTCAAAGTTTTTGGTCAGAACTTATGCTTATGAACTTGCAGTGCAACTCCATCCTAATAATTCCTGGGCCGTCACCTCAGGAGCACAGCCTTTGTGACGGGCAGCCACAATATGGCTCAGGAACATAAACTGCATAAAAAATGGACGTAGCCTCTCCGTCGGGGTCCGTTCTCTCAACTTGATCCAATCGTATTCGCCTCTGGGAGCCGCCATCTTGTTGGACTTTGGCTCCTCATTTCCTTTTACCAAAAAAGGGCATTGATGTGATGTTGGGGGGAGGGAGATACGTCTGTCTGGCTGACGTTTACTAGATTAGCCACATGAGCTCCACCGTCCGGGATCTAGGCTAACAGCACACGCTGCTAGATAAACGGGAGTGGGAGTCAAGAAACCAGCCTTTATGAGATATGATTTAAACTGATATTCAACACAGTACCATGCCCATAGATTGTAAAACACCGACCCTCACGGCCCGAATCCTCCCAGGGCTCCAGATTTGCATCTAGTGTATTGATAGTAGGATGTATTGCAAGTCATGGTGCAAGTGTGGCTATTTATTCAGCATAACAGAGCTAACGTTAACACAGTGTGTTCCTAAACCATCTGTTTGTACTGTCGATCCAAAAGCAAACCATCTTGTCACTTATGGTAACAACACCACACGAATGACTGCAGTCCAGGTCGAGATGACAGAGTTAGCATGATAATCCTGACAACTAGCCTCCGAGGAGAAGTGAAGGCCAGCGGCTAACTGTCACTCAAGAGACCACGCCCCTAATTATTCATAAAATGTAACATCCAATAAAGTAAAAACTAGCCTGTACAAGAAATTCACGCCCCTAAGTGTTGTCATGGAGATAGGACCTAAACATACAGACTAGACTGTTTTTTTGTACCAGGCCTTAAATAGGTTTAATTATGCTGGGAAAATGGCCTATTGAACATGGGGGTCAATGAGAAACTGCTCTATTGTGCAAACTGCTCCTACCGGACACTCGGAGAACTGCAATTTTTTGCACTTTAGTATTGGATCAACCAGCAAGTTGCAGTGATAGGGGTTTGCTCAGGAACCCAACCCTAACAGGGTACCTTCAATGAAAACGCAGCTGTGGTTCATAAAAAGGTGCCTCGAAAAGCTGGAAGATACAGGCCTTTTATACTGCCTGTGTACGCTGCATGAAATGATCTATACGAACTGTACCATGTGTTTTGTTATCATAACAAATTTCTTTACATTTCTTAGATTCTGTTAGTGTTGACTTGTGCATTCACCTACACACTCGCACATACTTTAGCATTAAAAAGTCTTTTTCCAGGCCAATTATTGTAAATACAAATTTTACACTCAGTTGGGTTGTCTGCTTAAAACAAAATCCTAAAGGCACGTCTGCCACAAGTGAAAAACAGATAATGTGTTTCTGTGTTTCTGCATTATTACGTTTGTGTGTTTTTGTGCAGACTGACTTGAAGTGAGTTTGTTTGTGTGAGTTATGTGCTGACATCTTGCAAAATTAGTACTCCTCTACACCACCACCAAATCCAGCTTTTCCCCCCTGCAGAGAATGTTTTGTGAGGGGAAGGGGAGTTTGTGTGTACGCATGTGTGTGCGTTGGGGTTTCAGATGAGGCGGGTTGGAGGGAGAAAAAGGAGGTGAGGAGGGTGGTGGGAAAGATAAGAGGGCATTATCTGCCCAGCTCATTCTCTCTTTCACCAGCGGGGGGTATGGCGACTTATCCCTGCCTCTTGCTCTGTGGGTCGCCTTCACAGTCTGAGCGAAACTGATGGATGTCATGCAAAAACAAACAAACACACGCACACACACACACACACACACACACACACACACACACACACACACACACACACACACACACACAGACACACACACACACACATATTTTCACTGTCACTTTCCCTCACTTCCCACTTTCACACAATCACGTCTGCACTGACACACAAACGCACACAAAAAGGGTGGGACCGTGTCACTGTCATACAAACACTCAACTGTTTTTCTCTGTTGCTCATGCAAACGCTCACACTTACACACTCACACACAGTCTCAAACACACACACACACACACACACACACACACACACACACACACACACACACACACACACACACACACACACACACACACACACATTTTCACTCTAGAAGTGGCTCTTAGGGGTCGTTGCAAGACTAGACAGCTTATTATTGCACTGCAAAGCGCAAATTTCAAAGGCGAAACAAAAAAAGATGCAGTCGAAAAAAAGGAAAGGAAGGGAGATGAAGGGAGGGAAAAGACTGAAAGGAAGCAGACGAGCTCCAACAGGAACGCTGAAGGCAATAAGAAAAAAAAGAATAGAGGATCGGGGACTCAAAGAGTGCAGAATAGTAAAAGGCTACTCCCTTCTGACTATTTCCAAGGATGCAAGGACAAAGGATATAAGGAAAGAAGCAAGGCAGTGGGAAAGAGGCGGGTGTTTTGCATCCCTCAGTACTGATCCTGGCCTTTTAATTTCTCTCACAGCAGGGCCAAAGTTATCAGCTTTTCTCTGAGAAAGAGCGTTGTTAATTGAGCACAGCACTGTTATCGGTCACATATTTTACTTTACCTTAAAAACAACAGACAGAAGGAGGACTTCTACATGATAAGAGAAGAATGGAGCCATAATGAAAAACAGACCAAATTGTGGCAATCAGTGTAACATTTATTTATAAAGGTGTGCAGTAGACAAAGTATTCATGTGAAAATGCCATTAATTTACTGCAAGACACAAGGCTTTTGTTTTGTGTCTACCGAGCTTCAAAGTTTAATTACACTAGTTATTTAAATAATTTGTTCTGTTGTTTGAAAAACATTTGAAATTTCAGGGGGCTGTTGCACGAAACCTAGATAAGGGATTAAGCCGTGATATTCTGGTTACCCTGGCTTACCTTTTCCATGATTTGGTTGCACAAAAGCACAGGCACCTAAGTTACCATGCAGATTTATTCTATCCTGTTCCCCTGGTCTGGACCAGCCTGGCCATGAAAGTACCAGGGATACATTGTGCGTGTGTGTGTGTGTGTGTGTGTGTGTGTGTGTGCGCATATAGTATGTATATATACACACGTAAACATATTAGGAACAGGCACGATTACTCGAGTACTGAGTACTCGTTGTTGATGTTACTATTCGAGAAACGGTTCACTATTCGTGCTGCCTAGGCTATAATAGAGTGAGGCCACCTATACGTAATACGCGGGAAAGTGGCGTTCCATTGTTTGAATACATTTGCTACACAGCGCTGAGGCGCTGCTGTTGCCTTTTCCGACATGTTCCAAATCAGCCCTCAATGTTGCTGCTTTGTCATAATACATTTTCTCCAACCTTGTTGCTGTTGTTTGCTGTGACGGGGGCTTGTAATCAGGCTCGATAAAAGTAATCTGCTCTCGGAAGCCTTTGCCTTCCACAAAACTTAAAAGCAGCAAAAAACAGTAGGTTAATTTGTGGCCGTAGAGGCTGTGCGAGACTGTGTTGCTCCTCTCTACTCGCTCCTCGCAATGCTCTTGAAATCAATAAAAAACAAAAAATGGAACAGATGCATAACTGGAACAACGAGCCCATCCAATTGTTCAGCGGGTAGATGAGAGTAATAATATTCGCTCAACGGGGGAGGATGAGGAAAAGAGAGAGAGCGTGAGGTGCTTCTATCTGCATGTGACTTATATCAACAGGTACCTGTCGTACAATTGTATCTGGAGGTTAGAGGCACCAAATGACTTGCTTTAAAGAATTTAATTAGTTTGCAATATAAATATATCATTTCCATGACGCTATTTAGTCCAAAAATGACAGAATCATGACGTTGACGTATATATTTATATATATATATATATATATATATATATATATATATATATATATATATATACACATACCTGTGTGTTTGTGTGTGTGTGTTTGTGTATATGTACACACTGTATATAAATAAAATAAACATATATGCATACACACACACACACACACACACACACACACACACACACAGACACAGACACAGACACAGACACACACACACACACACACACACACACACACACATATGTATGCAGTATTAACAGTGAATGTCTTGATTATCCCTTAAGGTAACAGTATTACTGTTATTTTTTCATAATTTGAGTGAGCAAAATGAGAGAACAGTAACCTTTGAAAATAGAAGATTTAAACAATGTTTTCTTAGGGCTATAGGATTAAAAAATGAATGTAGAGGCCCTAACTTTGAATAACTTCAGCACATCTGCGCACACAGGACATCACTAGTTTCTCACACTGCTCTGGTTTGATCTCAGTCCATTCTTCTTTCAGTCTTTTCCACAGTTCAGTAACTGTAGTGGGTTTCTCAGCCATTACTTTGTCACCAAGGATTTTCCCGAGATTCTCTGTGGGTTTTAGTGCATAGATTTACAAAATGGCAGGGAAAAAAATTGCCACTGTGACAGGCATTTTAGACCCTGATTACGTCTTATTATGTTCAATATATATATATATATATATATATAACCCCCCCCCCCCCCCACACACACACACACACACACCTCGCACACCAGACTGTGAATGTCTTGATTAGTCCTTGAGGTGACACTGTCTGTGTACTTGTTTATGTGAGTGTGTGTTTGCCAGCCTTCCTTATTAAAGCGTGTCCCTTCCACTCTGGACAGCAGATCAGCACCCCAATTACACCATCCAACAGCTGTTTTATCTCTACAATAAGGCGGGTTGATTGGGGCTGCAGAATATTTTAACCCCTCTCTACAAGTACGACTGATGATCTGATGAAGATCAATTTAATCTGTTACCGTGCGTGTTTGCTGTTGCATTTGATGCAAAGATACATATTTGTAGAGCAAAGTCAAACTATATAAAGGGGGCATGTGCATCAATTCCTCAGTGTTATACTGTTCTTGATTGACTCAAATATTACAATACCAATCCTGAAAAGAAACTTGTTTTCTTCACAGACTCAAAAATATGTATCAGCAGCTATATAAACCTAGTCTTGTCATTAAGGATTGAGAGAAACTGGTTAAAACAGTATATCTATTTTTTCTTTTAGCATTCTATGATTCAACATGTGGAAAACACCGTTGTTGTCAACTGACCAAATATCAAGATGATAGAACATCATCTGTTTTCCTCCGACTGTTTCAAAGAAAATAAAGGAAGATAAATTATACAATTTAAACGAGAGTTTTGCTCCCTCTTTGTAAAAGATCTATTCATGTGATTTCCATTTTTGTGTGTTGTGTTATTGTGTTCTGTACGGACAGAATTCTATAGTAAGAGAAAGTATTTGTAATGAGCAAAACATACATGTAAAATAAGTGTTTCCAGCTGCACTTGGAATGAGATATGATTTCCACTCTGCCAGCTCATAAATGGAGAGCAGATAATGAGCGAGTAGTAGAGAAACTGGGCATCTGGAGCAGGCATATGGATACCTCTGTTAATGGTGAGCAGACAGACCATAATTTTGCAGCCTTTCGACAGTTTCTAAGCAACAGCTGGAACCCAATAAACACCAATTGTTTTGAACTGCAAGTGTTACTTAATGAAGTGAGAGAGTATAAAGTGATGTAATGACTGATGTCCAAACTGTTTAACGTCTTTGTCATTATACCACAAACACACACATAGTCACACCAGTTGTAAAATGCACATTGCCTGCTTGTCAATCCAGAAATCACCTTTGGACAATCATCATATTTTTGCACAAAATAAATATATTGAAATACTTTATATCAAGTGGTTTTATACAAGTGGAAATTTGTGGATCCCTTTCTCAACCTTCTACTCCCAGAGCCCTCTCTGTGTGCTCCTAATGGCATCTGCAAGATTCCACCGCCCCTGACCTAAAACAACCAATGAGAGCAGAGGAGTCTGACGCAGCTTCAATGACTACTCGTGAACTCTGATCAAACGTTGAAAACAGGCAGCGCTGATCAAATATGAATCAATATTCTGTTAACTCTAATGCCGATTTGTTGCATAAAGTGAAACAAATATTCACTGTTTAGTTGTAAAATGAGAATATTTGGGACTAAGTCAAACCAAAACAAGCACCGTCTGCGAGCTGACCGCCCAGACAAACATGTTTCATGAATCTAGCAGATGCTGTTGAAGAGACAGTAACAGAAGATGCAGGTAGAGATAATCGTCTTTTTCACAGATCGCCCGTCTCATTGTGCTGTTAGGATATAGGGACAATTACATAGATGTATAGAAACTTACTGACTTCAGCTTTAAGTTCTTCATCAGTGATATCAGTAAAATCATGAGATTCTTTCCCTTTCTTCTGTCAATATACAGTTAGACAACTCAGTATGGATTCACAATTAATCTCAGGTTTTAATCTATTATGAGGTTTCTTGGAGAGTTTGTTCTTGGACCTTTGATTTGGAAAATGGAAGAGGGTTAGGTTGTTAAAATACTTTGAACAATTGAAAACAATATGATATACCTTAACCCCCCCCAGGCACGCCATTTTAGTGAAGGAGTAAATTCAATAAAAATCAGCACCAACGTGGTGCCTGCACCATCAGCTCAGCTGTTGGTTTTACTTGTTTCCTTGACAAACCTTGTAAGTGGCTGCTACACCACATACATATAGTGGGCATCATTTATTTTTAAGGAGAATAGGCACTCCACTTTTGAGCTTTTTATGGAGAAAGTTTTAAGTAAGAGCTATGACCTTTAATACATCTCAGAGTTCAGTCTGGAACATCATCATAATCATTGCACTCGACATTTGATGTTGAATCTGAGTATTAGCTGTTAGACTGAAAACTTAGACTTATGTCAGAAACATATTGTTCTGTGACCAGTTGTTTCTGACATTTTTCAAGGCTTAAATTCTGTAGCACTCCAGCTTTATACTGCCAGGGAGGTCATTACCCACGCTGTCTTGACACTTTGTGCTACAGCCCCACTGACATATGTTACTATCAAAGCAGCCAAGCTAAAGTGGTGCGTACAGTTTATGACAGAGTCATACTAGCAGACAGCTTTATGACCTCTGTCATGTCTGCTGCACTGTTATAACTTATGTCACGCCTATGACGGCTTAATGGGGTGTGCTGATGTATAGACTTCATATTGTGCTTGATAACTTAAGTGATATTATTCCTTTACGCTCAGCACGAAGAGCACCATTTCATCCTTTGACTGCACAATGCATTTTGCATTCAGTGAGGTAGAGCCTTTGGCACTCCTCACCTAGACACGGCCTGTTGTGTTTAGTGGCATTTTGTGTTGGGTCTGGGAGACTTATTTAGAGCCGCTCTCTTTGCTTTGCCTGGCCTCTTCTAGGTGTGTGTGATGTCAGTGTGTACGTGTGTGTGTGTCTGTACGTGTGTGTGTGTGTGTGTGTGTGTGTGTGTTTGTGTGTGGCTGCTTGTGTCCCAATCTGTGCGTGGTTGTGCGCACATTCATGACATTCTGAAATGTAGCTGTCCATCTTGCCACTACTCCTTTCTGTCTCATTAAATTTGGGGGTAATTTGCATGTCCTCACCTTCAGAAAGAACGTTATTAATGTGCTGAGGTTTTCCTGTTTTTCTCTATGTGTGTGTGTGTGTGTGTGTGTGTGTGTGTGTGTGTGTGTGTGTGTGTGTGTGTGTGCGCACATGCTTGAAGAGAGAGCTAAAAAGAGACAAACCATAGATAATACTTAACAGGGTTTAAAATCACAGCACTAGGAGCTTTATGCTTAGCTGTAAACACAATAATAAAAAGCCAGAGCACTACCATTTGCAATAATTACAGTGAAACATGGAATCAGCTTATCAAATGAAACATGCCCATAAAAACATGTAAATTCAGACTGTTTTGATGATTAACATCCACACATATTGCAAGTACATTGAAGTTCAACAGTGATTGCGGAACATCAAACGATTTTTAACACACGCATAAGCAATTCTTCTTGGAGCTTGCACACAATATCATTATCTTTCTCTGTGATACTAAGTCAATGATAATGCTTATGAAGATAAATAAGGTTTCTCTTTGGGATCATTCATGTGATGGATAATATCCTCCAAAAATGCAACTATTATGTAAACAAATGTCTAAAGAGAAATATGTAATTAGTGTTGCAAAAATGATTTATGTTTTTGTCAATCTGTCACTCTGTGAGAGCAGTTTTCTGACTGCATCATGCTTCCTCTTATTTACTGTTATAATGTGGATGTTTTTTATGGGTCTATCTATGGTATTATTCCGAGAATATCTTATCGTGTGTTTTATATGGTATCATTAAATACCCCAAATCACATTTCCCTACTCACTCTTTTCTTTCTGTCACTCAGTCTTCCTCACTTTGCCTCATTCTCTCCTCTTTCCTTCTCTCTCATTTTGTCAATTTCTCTCCCTGTCTCCTTTTCCTTATCTGTCTGTTTGCCCACTTAGCCACATATGTCTATTTTTTTCCAAGCTGCTTCGACTGGTAAGAGGAAACAAAATCATTAAAGGCCATGGTTTAAGTATAAATGCAGCAAGTACATCAGTGTGAGCCTTTTGTGCATAATACCTATGCCTTAAATGTCAAGAGTATGGAAAAACTGCAGTGAGAGAAAATAGGAACACTAGACAACAGCAAAAGCAATAATATCAGGAGCTGTATTTCTGTACAATGTGGTATGTATATGATAGCAGACTCTAATGCCATGTAATTGCTTATTAAACTCAAGGGGAAACAATTTTAGGCAGAATTCATTTTCATTTAAACTTGCAGCTGTTTGCTAGAATGAACAGTTATGTGTTTGAAATACACTATTGTCAATTATCTTCAAATAAAACAGTAAGTTATGTAATGGAAAAAAGAGGAAAATACATCTTAGTGAAATAAATGTCCATGCCATGTTTCATCACTGTTTTGCCAACCTGTCAGGTTTTAGACTTTCTGTGACATGTTTTCTGAACTTGGTCTCTCTCTCTCCCTCTCTCCCTCTCTCTCTCTCTCTCTCTCTCTCTCTCTCTCTCTCTCTCTCTCTCTCTCTCTCTCTCTCTCTCGAAAATAATCGGAGATCTTTAACATCAAGCATTTACTCAACCATATCTCTCATTTCGGGGCGGCCGGTGGCTGAGTGGTTAGAGCAGTCACCCCATGTAAAGAGGCTAATGGTCCTCAAGGCAGCGGCAGTGGGTTCGACTCTGACCCTCAGCCCTTTGCTGCGTGTCTCCCCCCCTCTCTCTCTCACCCCATTTACTGTCTGTTTTATATAATAAAAGGCTTGAAAACTGCCAAAAAAACTCCAAAAAAACAAAACAAACATTTGCTTGATCTCCTTCATTGTCAGTAGAAGTGATTGGAGCCAAATTGATACATAATTCTTTCTGATTAGACAACTCATAGACAATCAAACTGATACAATCCCATCAGAGCTCTTCAAGGAACAGCTGCAGCCTTTTCTTCCACTATTAAGCAACTCAATTCTTACACACCGCCCATATGCTCATCGTGTTCAAATCACAAGCCGAGAGCCATGTGCTTTTGTCTGCAGTTGATCCAAATTGTGGGTGAATTTCAAGTTCTTGGTATTAGTAAAACCACAGGCATCAAGCTCCTGAAGCAAAATGCTTACACTGACTCGGGGATGGGGCTGAAGCAAGCGCAAACAATAGAGCTTATCAGACTGGTGAAGTGTGGAAGAAAGTAATAAGGAGGAGGGAACCACAGAGATGTGTGTTGTGTGCAGTGTGTTTGTGAGGGGGCAGGTAAGGTGATCCAGTCTAAGGGTTCATAGAAGGACAATGGCATGGGGTGCAGTTGTGCTTGTGGCCTTAAATGTCCTTGGGGGGGAAGTAGTGTCATCATGTTAACTTAAGCTGGCTGTTCACATCTGTTAACTCCTTATTCAGGCCACTAGTGGTGCTCGAGGTCCATCCAGTAGGTGTGTGGAATTGTCAGCTGCTGGCCTTGGTGCTGAATTTGTACAATCAGAGCTTGTGGCTGCTGTTGCTGTCCAAGGTGCTGAACCTCTGGTGATATATAGAGCCCTGGGAAATGGCTTACTTTTGGCATTCCTTCATATTCCACTGCTTATTGATTGAAATGAACTCCAGCAGTAATTTGTTTTAGTAAATGTATGTACACGTTTATAGAATCCCTCGTATTTTAGACATCATCCTCATTTTGGGTAATCACTGTTGCTCGACAGATGTTTGAAAAGTACAATCATCACTGAAGTGTGCTTGTGCAGCGTAACTTCTACAGTAAATATCCCTCAATCCACTTCAACACTTCATTGCCAACTCCTCTTACCTATAACTGTATCTAGGTCAGGTGGCACTTAGTGAGTCACCTCATGGCTGTGATTGCCAGGGGAAAAGGTAGCTGATCACTGTCCTCATTTCCTTCAACCCATCACGCAGAAATATCAGTTGATGGGAACAAGTCCTGCTCAGAAGTAGCCAAATATAATCTTCTCTGAAAAAAAGTCAGAAATCCAACTTTTTCATTTAGTTGGAGGCTTCCCAAAGTCAAAGTCAGCCAGGTTTATTGTCATTTCCTGCAATATGTTCCAGACACATAGATATACAGAGTAATCCAAAATATGTTTCTCTCGAACCCACGGTGCAATAAGTGCGTACAAAATACATACAATAAATAAATTCTATACGCATCCTGAGTGGATCCGTTACTTTGGTATGCAAACTGGTAAGGGCCCCGGGTTGGTGTGTGTGTGTGTGTGTGTGTGTGTGTGGGGGTGGGGGGGGGGGGGGGGGGGGTGGTGCATGGATTTAATGTGAGCCATAACTGAACTTTTAAGGCACTTCATTATGATGGGGGTAAGTGGAACGGGCCGATAGTCATTAAAAGTGGATTGAGAGGGCTTCTTTGAAGCTGAAGTAGTAGCCTGTGAACCTTGCCTTTCAGCCATGGCTTCTGGTTAGCCCGAGTTGTGATGGTCCTTGTTACATCAGTAATGCATTTGGAGATGAATGTTTGGTGTAGGTAGCTGCCTGCTTAAATCTAATCTCCCAGTCTGTGGTGTCCAAGCAGTCCTGGAGTGCAGCAGAGGCCCTTTCTGGCCACACACGTACCTGCTTCAGTAATATTTGGTGACTTTAACTTGGTCTGTATGCAGGTATTAGCATGACACTGATGTGCTCAGAGGGGCTGATGTGGGGGAGGGGAGAGGCCTTGAATGCACCTTTTTGTGTGAGGTGTAAACCAGGTCCAGGGTAATACTTCCTCTTGTTGGAAAGTTCACGTTGGTGGAATTGGGGGAGAACAGTCTTGACGTGGTTAAAATCCCCAGCGATGATGAAGAATCCATCTGGGGGAGCTGTCCGTTGCCCACTGATGGCAATATATGGAGTTCCCATAGTGCGTCAACTCCATCAGCATTGTTTGTAGTGGGGCGGATATAAACAGCAACAAGCAGAAAGGCTGTTATCTCTATCGGCTGATAAAAAAGGAGCACTTTATGATCATTATCTCCGCCAGCGGTGAGTAGTGTTTACATACCACAACTGTGTCCCGGCACAACACAAACTCCGCCACCTCTATTTACACAAACACTGGAGCACTCTTTGCAGTTTAAATTCAGAAGTCAGGGGCAGCAATGGCTTGCTTTTAAATTATATAAGAAACATTTCTCTTTTTTCTGTTGTTTTTGTTTTTAAAGATTCATAAAATTATGACATTTGGAATCACTTTTCTTTTGTCTTTGGTGCTAAATCAAAATAAAGGACAGCTGATTTTGTATGCAGTCAGTTATGTTATAGTCTAAGAATGAGAAGCATGACGGGCACCAAAATTATCCATAATACACTGGTTACAAACGTATCCCTTCCTCTTTTATTTTAATTCTAAAACTGCTCATTTTGGGAAAGTAACTCAACAAGCAACTCATGAAACACACTACAGTGAACTATAGTAACAAATATGTCATTGAAACAAGAATAATTCAAAAAAGAATGCCTTGTTTCCATGCTCCACTGAAACCAATGTATCTGTAATCAGGAGCAGAAGAAAGTCAAGTCAGCCTGATTACAGGCCGTGTAATGAACCACCTGCTGTGAGACTGTGTTGCAGAATGTTTATGAAGTGGGCCAGAAATGCTCTGTGCTCATGTTGTATGTAGTTACAAACACACACACACACACACACACACACACACACACACGCACACGCACACGCACACACACACACATCCTGTTCCCTACAAATTACACTCTTAGTCTGTGAGAATTTTAAGACCTCTACATAATAGAAAACACATACGTGTATCTGAAAATTCACAGAGTTGGCTGAACACAAATTTCCCCAGAATAAACGAGGCAGGTGAAAACACTCAATGTCCCTGCTGTGACCAGTATTAACACAATGTTTCTGCCGTTGATGCAGCAACTCATTCATGCTTCACATTTATTTGCTGTTACACACAAACACACATCCTGCTGTACACAAATGCACAAACGCACAAATGCACATTGATCCCACGGCACACACATTACCCTAAATTGACTGAAGTGATTAATAATTAAAAAGTAACTATCCATCCATGCCCACTGTGGCTAGCCTCACGCAGAAATAAACACATGACACGCAAGCACCCACGAGCTATACTGTAGCTACCCATCTAACCTTTTATCTCCAGATGATGAATGGAGGGTGTGAAGGATTCTGCCTTAGACAACTTTGCCAATTTTCTCCTTCCATGGCTTTCAAATTCTAACAGATATTTTTTCTGAACTTTCAATTCATCATCCTGGACACTGTCCACTCAACCGGCAGAGCTGAACACAAAGGCCAGATCCATTCTCACACATGCACAGACAAACACACAACTACACACATGAAATGATGTTGCATGAACACACATATACAGTACACAAAGCATACCGTAAGACACAAAAGTTTTGGTGCCTGCAACAGTGGGAACATGGAAAGGGATTTTTTACTATTTTGTTTCTTGTGATGTGTCTGAGAATTATTTCAGGGTCGGTGCATTTGAATAAAACATGCTTGTAGAAAACATCAGCTGCTGGTGAGCTGAATGAGTTTAAACTATCAGTCAAATATGACTAAAATGTGAATATTTCTTTTTGTGTAAAATAAAATACGAAATAGTTAACCAACTTTTGTAAGTGCAACGGGACATAGCACAAAAGGTGACCTATTAAAGAAATGAGTGTAACAAAATATACACACAATAACAAAACCCTATTTTTTTTATTTTTTTTGTATTTAGTCTTTTTATCTTTATCTCACAGTTGAGTGTCATTGTCTTGGAACGCCTCCAGACCGAACATCGTTCTAGTTGTTGAGGTGACTCAGCCCTCTCCCATGGTGCCCCATGCCAGTCTTGTATAACATAACACTTATTATAGAAGTAAATGAAAAGATTCAAAGAAAGGAAAAGTTGTGAGACTGAATAGTGAAATAAAAATGAAGGAATCTGTTAAAAGTAGAAAATAAATTCAGTAAAGTAGCAGCTGTTCATACAACAATGAAATGTTAAAATCAGATGATCTCAGTTTAGCTACATTATAATAGATCTAACAGGCCCTAAACCATTTGCTCTTGGTTATAAATATTTAATATTCTAACTGACATGTAAGTGGGATCAAATTGTCAAATCAATATTATATATGTGCTGTAATACAGTGGCATTATTTGCCTACCCCATGTATGTATAATTTTCAGCATCTTTCTAGATCAGTGTGTTTGTTCTTACACACACACACACACACACACACACACACACACACACACACACACACACACACACACACACACACACACACACACACACACACACAAACACACCCACACACACACACACACACACACACACACACACACACACACACACACACACACACACACAAACACAAACACAAACACACACACACACACACACACACACACACACACACACACACACACACACACACACACACACACACACACACACACACACACACACACACACACACACACACACACACACACACAATGGGGACCTCTTGCCCAATGCCCCCCACCATTTGCTAGCCTTGAGTTTATGTCCTTGCCTACAGCAATATCAGTTTCACTAGTCAGAGATGACAGTCCTACTGAAATGTGCATTTTGTGTGCGTTTGTGTGTATGTGTGTGTGTGCATGCGTGCGTGCGTGCGTGCGTGTGTGCGTGTGTGTTTGTAGAGAGAGGGAGAAGCTAAGACAGAGTCATGTAAACAAAGACCTGTCTTCAAGGTTTTCAAACCCCTAGTGAGGAATGTTGCACCGACTCTTCTAGACACAGACTGACCATCCGGTACTGTAGCGACTGCACAAAAATAACTCTTCTGAAATTCAATTGTGCTTTTTCCTAATTAAGCGCCGTAGCAGTCAGCTGAAACATAGCGAGAGACATATAGCTCTGCCCTTCAAAGGAGCATTATTTTCTTTATACTCAACCTTCCTTCCTAGTTTGTAAGGCTGATAAAAATATTTATTTGCGAATGAAAATGTAAATGCCAGTTGTCAAGGCATAAAACCAATGATCTGCTGATGTTTACCAATCAAGAATTTGTGGTCTATCACTTGCACAGCAGCCAGTACTGAAAAATTTAAAATAAATAAATTGAATCTAACTGTGTTAAAATTGAAAGTCAAATCGAATTATAGAAAATCCTATCGTTAAATGTCTTGTTATGTTTAATTTCAAGTTAAAATTTGCATTAGCAATAAACAAGTCATTCTTTAATGTCGTCAATCTGCATTTTGTTTTGTTTAAAGTATCGGTTCAGTTGTACGGTTTTAAAATGATCACATTCATTTTATCTGTACCCTTAGGTCAATTTAGTTTTAGTATATGTGGAGAAGAAAAAAAGCATCCATCTTAAAACATATTGGAAAACACAGACACAAACAATACGGTACAGACATGATCTGTAGTATCTACTATTTATGCAGTAGCATCTAATTCAACTTAGCTGCACATTAATTTCCACCAGCACTGCTAACATGAGTCATTAATCAATGATGAAAAAGTAGGGAATGAGTCCCTGATGAGTACCCCAAGTGAAGGAGTTCAAGTACCTCGGGATCATGGGGGGGACACGATGGAGCGTGAGTTTGGCCAGAGAATCGGAGCAGTGGGGGCGGTGTTGCAGTCGCTCTACCGCACCTTGTGACGAAAAGAGAGCTGAGCCAGAAGGCAAAGCTCTCGATCTACCGGTCAAACTTTGTTCCTACCCTCACCTATGGTCATGAAAGCTTGGTCATGACCGAAAGAACGAGGTCGCGGGTACAAGCGGCCGAAATGGGTTTTCTCAGGAGGGTGGCTGGAGTCTCCCTCAGAGATAGGGTGAGAAGTTCAAGAACTCGGAGTAGAACCGCTGCTCCTTCGCGTTGAAAGGAGCCAGTTGAGGTGGTTTTGGGCATCGAGTAAGGATGTCCCCTGGGCGCTTCCCTAGGGAGGTGTTCCAGGCACGTCCAGCTGGGAGGAGGCATCAGGGATACTAGTTGGAGAGATTATATCTCCACACTGGCCTGGGAACGCCTCGGGATCCCCCAGTTAGAGCCGGTTAATGTTGCCCGGGAAAGGTAAGTTTGGGGTCCCCTTATAAAGCTGCTGCCCCCCGACCTGACCCCAGATAAGATGAGATGAGATGAGTTTTGTCCCAAGCTGCAAACTATTGAAAATAGTGAGCAAGCTACTGATCGACATTTCATCATTAAATGTAAAGTATAGTACAGGCAAACTGCAAGCAACACATGAAAGTAGCAAAACTGGAAACAGAACATCACAGAGGTGAATGGAGAGTGGAGAAAGCGTGGCAAACAACTTTCAGTCCGTCAGCACTTGGCTAGATAAAGAGCACTTGGTTTCCTCAAGCTGCATTACATTACTACAGTTCAGGCTATTAGCTGCTCCGCTGATTATTGCTCTAACTTGTGACTAAACGCCAAGAGCACTGCAGCAATGGCAAAATAAAATCACTGTCAAACTGTTAAAAGAGTGTGATGGAGAGCTTTCTCACACATCGCGGTTTGAGTGAGACTGCATGGTATGACATACAGTAGCTGTTTCTGGACTAGGCGCTTGATCCACTCCAATTACAGTGGAAAATGCAGTAAGGTGGAACATCTCAGTGATTCACAAAAGACACATCTAAATATTTAGTTATTGCTCAACACTCAAATATACTGTATAGGCAATATCAAGACATAGAGTCTAGGACATTAATATATATCCTATAAATCATGTAAATACAAAATAACACTTCCAGAGAAGGAGGCTGAAATGCCGGCTAGTGATGGATCATTTTTCACCATCTCCCATTTAAACAGAGAGAGATTAGTGCAATCTGGATGATTCAATCACTCATTCGTCATTGTGTTTTTTAAAAATCAGGCAAGTACATCTTCTATCCTTTTTCACGACAAATGCATTTTCACAAAGTAGTTAGTCACATACCTTTTTCAAGCTATTATTAGCTCTTTTTCATGAATCCACCAAGCCTGTTTTCTTCATAAGATGTAATGTATTTACACAACATATTTATGTCACTGGAGGATTAATGTATCTTTTGTGTAACATTGCTGGTTACAGCAATGTATCTAAGATATAATAAATGGCCTTTTTAAGTTATTTATCTAATTTACTTTGTTGTCTCCTGGCTCTGTCTATCCCTGGCTCTATTAACATGTACGGAGGAAACCATAATAGGTGATGAGAAGGGAGATTGCACATAACAGAGTCTCATTAAATGAAGTGAATGCAATTTTCCTGGTAATAAGAATGAGTTACAGAGTGAAGATAAAATTCATCAGAGTTAATAGAGATCTCACTGTACATGACAGGAGTCATTTCTGTCCACTGAAGTAAAGAAGTGATCAGCTCCATAAATAAGCCTCTGGTCATGTCACCATTTTCTTCCAGCTGGCCCAGGTGATGTGAACACATACAGTACACCTACTGTACATGCATTTTAACACAGGTGCACACAACACACACACACACACACACACACACACACACACACACACACACACACACACACACACACACACACACACACACACACACACACACACACACACACACACACACACACACACACACACACACACACACACACATCAAACAATCCACACTAACATCATGTCAAGCTGAATAAAGCGCAATGACAGCTTGGTAAAATTGCACCTATAAATCATTTGCCAGACTGGTCTAAATTCTGTCTGCGATCCATACATGCAGTCAAATCTGTCCCCATGGCCACACACATACACACACCTACCCACACACATACACACACCCACCCACACACATACACACACATTCATATTCCGAGATGGATCTGTCTGTGATACTGGGCCCACTACATTGACAAATTATCTCTCATAAACACATCAACTCTTGGCTCCATTTCCAAGCTGCAGTGTTGAGGTTATTTCTTGTGGACGAGTGACATTTGTTTTCCTCACCTGCGCCTCTTCAGCACTTTGGTGACTTGCCTTGAACCAGAGTGGGAGGACAGGTAGGGGATGGATCAAGATTCACTCACTGTGTTTTGCACTGTGAGACACTAAGAACCTGTTTCCATTTAGCAGCAACATGTGGTCTGAGTGATCAAAACACAAGTGGACAGCTCTAACTGCAGGTGATAACACTCTCAGGACACATTGAGATCGGATGTCAAAAAACCCCCAAAAACAACACATTCGGAGGCTGCATGTGTCCACCTTCTGATAGCAGTGAGAACGGGTATTTGACTCTGTCAACATTAGTGATCGCCTACTCAACTGACGCCCTCTGCGTGAGAGGAAGAACGTCCTCATTCATGGCCTGTATCCCCAACGTCTGAGCCTGTAGCTCTGTGTATTTTGGCTGCTTTTGTATTTTTAAACATTATTATTTTGAAAATATTTCTCATGTCACAGAAACCACTGAGAGTGATTTGTGTGTCCTAGATGTTATTACCAGACTGTTGCCGATGTGTCCATTTGTTCCTACAGCTGCAGATGCACATATCCAGCACTCTGGAGCTGGATATGGTGGATAATAACCTTATTTTAAGGTTAATAAAATGTACCCTTATTCATGAATATGTAGTATATTTTGCAACAGATATTCCTGTCATTTTGTAGGAGCGACTGTAAAATTGATAGACACACTTATTTCCTATAAATTCTTCACAATAAAAAGACCCATGTTGTTTTGTTATTCAAATGCTTTTATTGGGAAGCCGCAAAATCAGGAAATGTGGCTTCATCTTCAGTAACTTAACATGATGGTGAACTAAAGCAGCTGGGGAGCTGAACATGGAGACTTTTAAAAAATCCCGCCAAGAAAAGCCAGGAGGAGGAAATTGCTCTTTCATGAGTCAATTCAGGTTCCTGGAATAATGATTTATGTGAGATAAGAATTACAACTGAAATCCACATACAACACAACATTAACAAAAACGTTTTTTCATTCAAATATGGAGGATATCTATATCCTAAACGGAAATGATGTACATGTTGTTTTACATTCAGAGCAGGGAAGTGGAATCAGATCAAAAGTGGTCACTAGGGCTGAGACCTTTGCCCAAATATCCTATTCGGAGTTTGTTAGTTGATTAATATTAATATTTGAATGTGTATTAATATTGCCTTCAGTAAGACTTATATTGGTATCAAATTTAAGTTGTATGTGTTCTTTTGTCCACCAGAGGGCAATGTATCAATGGCAATAGGCAGGCAATGATGTTTTCAGAAGAAAAACACAGCGTTAGGACTGTTATTAATTAAAGGTCCAGGCCTCTTAAGTGTCACGCATTGAGCTTGACATTGTATTTCTCTTGTGGAAAAGCAATTTATATGCTACAGCTCCCAAAAAGTCTCTGGCCGCAGCGCAAGAGCAGCGCAAGAGCAGCGCAAGAGCAGCGCAAGAGCAGCGCAAGAGCAGCGCAAGAGCAGCGCAAGAGCAGCGCAAGAGCAGCGCAAGAGCAGCGCAAGAGCGGCAGAGAATGTTGCCGAGATATTTAGCATCAGTTTTTCAATGCTGAGTGAAACACCCCCATTCCCGACTGACGCTAACGTCACCTACATGAGCCCATATGGCCGATAATAGCCATGCTAATGAGCTTGCGATTCATAACTTTACCAGCCGTGAAAAAGCCTCGGAATCTGAATGAACGTTTACAAGCAAACACATTTACAAAAATAATTCCCATAACGGGTTAGAATATTAAGGGCTGCCTAATATTTGTTCAAATATCATTTGTTTCTTTATGTTTAAATTATATTTGAATATCAAAGTTTGGATTCAAAGCTCTAGTGGTCACTGAATACGCATGTGGATAGGCAGGCTGCCGTTAGGTGAGAACAGACTCTCAGAAAGACTGAGAGCTGTCCACTAGTGATAGGATTACCCAGGTTGGATGTCCCTACCAAATGAAAACAGGGTCTTACATGCTTGGACCAGGTCAAAAGCTGCACAAGCATTTACTGTTCTCTCTTACTTTATTGATTAGGGTGCATCCACATGCAGTACAGTAGTCCTCGCCAAACCACTCAAACCCTGTATGTTTTGCTTGCATGCATACACTGCTGTCACAATACTCTATTGTATTGGACAATAGTCAATGATACACAGCTTTCCTTTCCTATTGTTTGTTACTTTGCACCGGCTTCACAATACTTTTGGCTTGTAAATATTACACATTTTTGAACTAGTGGAGAGATTCAACTGCAAAGAAGAAAACACTTACATCTTGCGTTACATCTTGGTGATAGGAAAACCAAGTCAAGATATTTATCAGCATGTATGAAGGCCTTCCCATGTATCTGATTAGTCCTCGGAGGGCTGTGTTCTATGCAGATTTGCAGTCTAAAATTTGAGTGAAGTGCATTGTCAAAGCAAAATTATGTGGATTAAATCATCACCAGGTATTTGCAAAAAACAATTACATACAATTACACATTTCACTACTGAGCTATAATTTGGTATTCTACACTGCTTCACAGAGTATGGAGTATAAAACTACAGTGATGCTGAAGACACTGACATCCTCAGGTCACATTGGACAAGCAGTTGACTTCCATGCAAAGTCATAATGTAATTAAACCTCTAATTTTTAAACCCCTTCAGCATCACTTCTTCAGACAATTTCCTTCTATGACTCCTGAAGCATCACATTTTTAATTGGGATAGAACTTGACCTGTGGCTGCACTGAACAAACTGAAAATGTGAATCAGACACACAGAGCATAGTCATGGTAGCCTGAAAACCAGACGAATCTGCAAGCTCATGTTTTATTTGCTCTGGAAGACACGTCTGGGCAACCTCCTGTTCAGAAAGATTCCCAGCTGACCAGATTCTGGCTGGGCCAATCACAACCATTATCTCATATTTACAGTACGTAATGCCATTTTGGCTTGTGCAAACTCATGCTGGGGTGACTACGGCGAGCATTAACCTAGCTTAGTAAAGAGGAACGTCATTAAAGCAATTCTTACTGTTCTGGCATTTTTTCAGTTAGAGCACTCAGCGCTTCCCTCCAAAGCCCCCCCCTCTTCCCCCTACCTGACCCCTGACGCGACCTCAAAGGAGAGTTTGAGGGAGATCGACCCACCCCCAATTTGCTAGTAGAAGGTTCCACTTCGAAAGGCATTCCAATACACTTTGCCTAGTTTGAGGTCCAAAACCTCGGATTTCCCATGACATTAAAATGCAGCATGAGCAGCGCAAGTGAAACAGAGCAACCAATGACAGGCAGGAAGCTCGAGAAATAATTTTTTTCGGGCCGAATAAAGTGGTTGGTCAGATTTCTATCCGAAATATATGAGAATTGAATAATGGTGGTCTTGACACCTGGTGGATTTCTTTTACATTTTAGTCTGCCATATGCTTATTAGGAGCATTTTTACAAAGATTACAAAAGAAAAGTGTAAAAATGCCAGAAAGGTAAGAATAACTTTAAGTACTATTTTCATATTCTGATGGCAGAAATGACAACGCTTGTTCACAGACATGTTAATGCTCTGATCAAGTCGGATCTGTCATTGACGCGATTGGTTGTAGGTCTATCCTATTGCATCTAGAGGCATTTATAACCAGCTAAAATTAAACAGTTTCCAAACTAACTTGCATTTATGATTTGGTCTGGCAATGTCAGGCTATAGTCATGTCTGTGTAACAAAAAAAAGCACAATCATTAGGAACGGTCAGTGTGTGTACCTATGTGATAGATAGCTTACATAGACAGCAGATGTGATTATTATGTTCATCATTTTTATTCAGAGTATGACTTTCCATTACTACATCCTCCCTTTGTTACATAATTTGTAATATGTTATGATGACGGGCCATGATGTTACTGGCCCCTTACACACACACTGGTAATGTAATGTATAATGGAATGATTTTAATCACAGCCTGTTTACATGCCTGTAAGGGTATATTATCTGCAGAAGCTGAATACAGTTGTCACTGCCGCTTTGACTGTGCATTGTGCACCTGGTGGCAATTGGTGCGTTCTGCCTTGATTCACGGAATTAGTACCCCCCGCCCCCTCTCTCTCTCTCTCTCTCTCCCTCTCACACACACACACACACACACACACACACACACACACACACACACACACACACACACACACACACACACACACACACACACACACACACACACACACACACACACACACACACACACACACACAAACACACACCACACACACACACACACAAATCATGACAGCATGACGGTCATTTCCTTGTCCAGATAGATCAATCAATCATAATGTGACAATCATATACACCACTCATGGAATGGAAAAATATTTCAACATAAAGCAAAAACCAAGAGTAAATGTTTTAAAATATTTCCATACTGCTGTGATTCTATACATGCAATGACCTGCGTATTAGTTATTTTTCTTTCACAAACATATTCTCATTTAAAACTGTAGGAAATCAGATGGTACCGTATGTCTTTCTGGTGACATTTGTCACTGAGAAAAGCGGAGCGATCAGGCCCTGGTGCTTTGGCTGGGGGCCCGCCATCCATCACAGAGACCGGGTGGTAAATGGCTTATGTAATTCTGTTTCAGATGAATGACCACGGAAGGGAGTGTCACCACTAACATTATTGTGATCTATACAGTAGTGATGAGAGAGGAAGGGAGGAAGTGAGAGAACAAAAGAGATACCCTTTCGGATTCAGCACATAAAACTTGGATATCAGTAGTTGCATGCAATTCTGATTATGGTCAGACTTTCTGCCAACAGCACTTAACTACACAGTTTTTTTCATTATAAATGTATCTGTTGCTCTTGATTATTAGATTAATCACTTGGTCTATAAATAAAAATATCTTTAACCGACTGATCATATGTAGTATAAAACTACTCATGTTTGAGCTGGCTGGCTTTTGGGTGAAAATTTACTCAAACAGTAAATAGATTATTAAAATAATTGTTGCAGCTGTAATTGTTTTACAATATAGGTAATATAGGTAAAACAAAAACTACAAAAATGGCATTTTAATTACTACATATGCCGAAATAAACTTATTGAAACAGTAGGGGTGAAATAGGGTAGAAAACTCAGTTTGATTTTAAATTTTTTAGTGGAAAAAACATTTGGAATTTTTATCATGAAAACAGCCAAACTGAACACTGTTATCTAAAAGAAAACAAGGTTTCTGCTCTCACATAATATAACAACTACCTACAGATGACTGTATGTTATACGGCGCCTCAGCGCTTTGTGTTCTATACATGCAGTAACAATAACGCATTTATTGCATTTTTCATTGCTTTACCTTGAAATGAGTCTGCAGCAAGAAGCTGCTTGAACATCGTCTGGAGAAGGTTTTAGTCTAACTCCAGTAATAGATTCAAAGAGGTTCTCAAGAAAGAGTTGGTTCTCAATGGCGTAATTTCAGATAGGGCTGTCAAAACTGGTCTTCTGGTTGGGAGAACTGACCTAGTGTAGTGAATTACGCTACCAACCCAGTGTATTTTCTGATTAATAACATCATCAAGACCCACCGTCTTGATGATGTTGCTTCCGTTATCTTTAGTCATAGCTACGAGCCCCCAGTCAGTTAACAAGGCCATGTTGAAGAGCCTCTGCAATGTGTTCACCAGTGTGGTTGTCGGGAAAATAGCTTGTTTGGAGGCACGCTGTTTTCATCTCCCAATCTTCAATATAGTGCACGGTTAAGCACATATACAGCTCGCATTTGTGGCTTGTCCACATGTAGGTTGTTAGCCCGAAATGAGTCACTTTAGTTAATATCTCTGGCAGAACCTCCCTAGCAAAATTATTACTGCTGGGCAATTGGTACCGTCGGTCAATTGCTCTCAACATATTAATGACCATGTCCTTGACCATATGGGATACCACCACCTTAGTTATATCGCCTGACTTCTTACTTTTACGGTTATAAGGCACGGCACTGATTAATGAAGCTTTCAACAAGCTTTGCTTCAGGAGAGAGGCATTCTGCAACTGCGAGCCTTGGGCAGCAGCAGCACCACGTAGTTTCACACTCTCTTCATACAGCAGTCGGTGGTTCTGCTGCAGGTGGCTGAAGAGATTTGTACTGTTTCCACCTTTTGTCGTTATCTTTTTCATGCACGCTTTGCAAATCACATCACTTTGCTCTTCGAATCATGACTCAAAGAATCACATTGAAACCAAATCATGAGATACCAAAAGATTCATCTTACACCCAATTTATTTATTTTAGCTTAGTTAGCCAGCTCAGACCCTAAGTCTCTTGTGATGGGTTAGGGGAAATCCAATCCCTCTCCATCATGGAAATGAGTTAGAGAGCAAGCAATGCCAGACTGAAGATGTAAACAGCAACTAGTCAAAAGTTCTGTCTGGTATGAGGCCAATTTAAGCCTGCAATGAAGTTGATAGCAAACTTATTGCTGTTGCAAACAATTGCAACATTATTAGTGTTATTTGTGGTCACATGATGAATGTCCAATATTCACTCAATGTTAGCTCTGTGTTTGGTCTCTACCAGCTCCTGAGGGAATTATCTGACTCATTGGCTGCTAAATGCTCAGTTGTGATCACGAGGATTTTGTCCGTCTGCCTTTTGGTGCAGGCAATGGCTGCATTGTGACATTGAAACATTCTTAAAAATTCAGATTAGGCTAATAGCTGCTTTCTTTATCTACATTGGATTTAGAGTATTGTGTTCCATTTTATCTTGGACTTAGTTCTTACTTTGGTTTAGCTGTGTTCCTGAGAGAACAAGAAGAGAAAATAAAGATGAAAGAAAATAAGGGGAATAGAAAGGTCAACATATTTTTTATTGCTAAGTGATTTTATCAAGAAAATGCCACCATTTACAGTTCAGAGACGCCCACAGGAATGATTGACGGATTTATTTATTAATTTCAGCTAGTTATACCATGTTTCTGATAATAGTTGTTTTGTAACCCTGTACTGTTCTTATCACTTCAATAAGTCAGTGATTGTCAGGACTCCACTCAGAAGTTTCTGTTCTTTATTCTTTTACCTTAACACAGTTACTTCCAGACTGGAGGAAGACTCAAGCCGAAATAGGCACAAGGGGGGATGCGCATCCTATTTCGGGTTCTGCATACAGATGCATGCCATTTTTGTGTTTTGTATTTTACTTATCAAACTTGGTTGGGAATAAATAAAAAAATACTACTTTTATTCGATGGTTATTTCTACAGTATGATGTATCAGGTTTGACTATAAAGTATAAAGAGCATGTGCATTGATTAGATATTAAAAACTAAGTATAATTAGTAGCAGCAGCAGTAGTATCTTTTCCCTCCCTTATTGATTATTGTCATTGTTGCTGAGAAATAGGGAAAGAGCTGTTGATGTTAAATTACCTCCTAGCTCTTCCTGTCATTAAGCCAGCCAAATCAATTTCACCCTCCCCTGCTCCCAAAAAAGACAGAGTAACAACCATGACCTCTACTTTCACAAAGGTGGTAACAATTCTGAGCAGATTACATCTTATGTAATATATTAGTAAAATGGCCGCTAAACTTTTGGATGAACCTAGCTACCATGATTCTAATTTTCCAAAATATGCTTATGCTTTTGTGTACATCATGAAAGGGTAGGATAGGGAGTTTTTGTACCTGCAGCATGTATGTGAGTGCATGTGTAACACAAGTAGATACTACTCATTTACAGTAAAACATTTGACACACTCAAATATATTTGTCTGACTGACTGCATCGACTGAACAGAGAAACATTGTCTCTCAAGAAAAAGTTGCGACCCACATTATCCAGATGGTGCTGATTCTCATCGGTAAGCTCAGCTTTTGAGCTGTGAGCCAGATCCTTCAGATTTTGTCTATGATGTACAGACTCGGGCCCAGGCGGGCTTTAGATGGTACAGGAAATCCGGACCTCTGTGTACACGGCTCCTGAGAACTTAAGACTCACTCACTCATTACCATGTGAACTTCTATGGAGATGCATTGAAGCAACACAATGGAGCAATTTTCCAAAGTGATGACCTTTTGCACTTTTTGTACTTTTTGATATTTTTACACATTGACCAAATTGCCTCCACAGTATCGTAACAACAGTATCTTAACCACAGGATATAACGATACACTGAAGTCACAATCGATATGATTCACGATAATGGGTCACAAATGTAAAACATTTTTTTTTACAATATATACTTTCTCTTTTCTTTTTCAAATTAAATATTCATTGTTTCTGAGGTAGGGCATAAACCGCAAAGAGTGCATATTTCCTTTTCTTTCTAAAAGTGAAACTTAACATATTTTAAGTTTTTAAATAGTAAAAGCAATAATAAGACTTGAAACAAACGAAGGCTTGTCATGTGTTCCTAGTTTGTAATTTACATGTTTATTAAGGGATATCAAGATATCTGCATTGTAAGGCAGATCTCTGCACATTTACACTGTTCTTGCTGTCCAACCTTCACAGGGACAAAAGTGGAAATTCTTTATAGTCAACTAAGGAAAACAGTCTCATATAAACACCAGTGCATATCATAATCTCGTTGGCTATGCACTTGTGGATTTAATGTTCTACGCTGTACATTACATTCCTAGTATCAAGTATTAAAAATGTCCTTGTCATTCAATGCCCAGCTTCAATACCTAAGATGTAAATCTCATCTGTGTCAGTGAGCCTGTAAGCATGCAGCATATTTGCACCAAAATGTAATAATGCTGGTAACTAGCCATCTAACATAGTGTTGTATTTGTCATTTTTTTAGGTTCTTGGTCTCGTCTTGGTATCGAGGGCATTTTGTCTCGGTCTTGTCTCAGTCTCGGACAGGGTGGACCATTGCCGGCTTTTTGTCCACGCCGAACTGATAAGAGCGAAAAAAATAACCCTCACAAAAACAGCAAATAATAACTTAAAATCGTTGGTAGTGTAACAATTTCCCCCAGCTGCAGCTGCTACCTGCCCGGTGTCAGTGTGACAGTGACTGACACACCACCTGCGCACAGTGTGAGACGAGACAGCAGGAGGAAAGCGGCTGTGAGATGTCGGCCAACTCGGCCATAATTAAATTTGGTTTTACACACCACAAGGAGTTTATTTGTCAAGGTAAACGAAAACACGGGGCAGTGTGCAAATTCTGCAATGCTCACCGAAACAGCCGGGACGACGTCGACTTTTTACTGTCACTTCGAAAGGAAGCATAAAGACAATTAAGATAATAGCAGTTACGATGCAAAATTTAACATTAGCAACATGTTATATCAAATGTCTTGATAAATTTCAACTCCCCCAGTCAGAGACAATAAGCGAAAAATAAGCTCAACTCTGTCCAAAGTTGTTTTAGGCCCTTATTTGCTAATTTTCAAAGCATCGACTATATTAGCTAACATTAGATCACATGGCGTTGTTGTCAAAAGTAGGATAACAGAACAACAACAACAATGAAATGGGCCATATTTCTTTCCCAAAATGTGTGATACACAGACGAGTCTTTGTCCAGTCAAACTGGAGGTGTGTGTTAACGTAGCATAGAAAGAATAAGCATTGAGGAATAATGCATAGGTACAATATTAAACAGGGAAAATAATCGTTTAAAACACATTGTTTCAAAAGAAGTATAGCTTACAAGCTTACAACAGCGTTTAGCTTCATAAACAAATTGCACATTAAATCTGTTTTCCTTATGTGTATTATTTACAATAATATTTTTGAACGAATATATGGCAGATCATTTTAACAGTCAAAGAAAATAGACAAACCAGAGTGACAGACTCCTCAGTTAAATAGTTTAACATTTGTTTGATATATATATATATATATATATATATATATATATAAGTTTCATTCAATATAAGCAAAACATGGTAAGTAATGCTAATGCATGAAGTTTAAAAGCAGTTATTAAAAGTGGTTTAATTAAATTTTATAAAAAAGTGAATATTTTTAGTATGGTGCATGGTGTGTTGGCACTAAGCGTAAAAATATATATATGTCTGTCTATTAATAGATGGATAGATAAATGTATAGAGATTTATGTATTCTTTCCTGTTCAGAGTTTTCATCAAAGCACCTAACACGGCTTACACTGAAAATCTAAAGGCAAACAAAATGAATAAACTAAAAAAGCAACTAAATTAATTAATTTTGAACTGCAAATAAATTTAGAAGGGGGGGGGGGGGGGGGTATTTGAATCTAGTGTGCTTATAAGTGGAGAAATAACACTTTTAGAAAATATTTGCACATCAATTAGGTAACAGACTTTGACACCTTTTCTCTCTGCACAACTTAAACCATTATTTCTGAGAATACTCTCTTGGTGTTTGTTTCACCTTATTATTTTATTTTTTTCTTGAATTTAAGGTTCCTGGACTACAAGGCAAGACAACAGACATATTCTACACAGCCAACTATCCCATCCTTTGCCCAGAAAGTGCAGCTCTACAGTCTGCAGTCCCCACGGCAGCAAGCCTTCAGTGAGGCCATTGTCAAAGATTTGATAATTGGGTGTTGTCTGCCGCTGTCCCTTGTGGAAAAAGAATATTTTAAACACACCAATCTCAAGAAGAATAATTACTGAAAAATGTATTCCAGCTTTGGTAATGTTAAGGAGACTGTTTTGGAGAAGCTGAAGAAAAAATCAACAGAGTCCTTAACTACCGACATTTAGTCTGGTCGCAGGCTTCACTCCTTCCTTGGAGTAACAGCACATTTGTGTAGCAAGTCAAAGGATTGCTATGCCCTCGAATCCTACTTGCTGGACTGTAGACATTTCCCAGAAAAAACATAGTGGAGAGCGAATTTCCTCTGCCTTTGAAGAGATCACTGAAGAATATGGTATCCGTCAGAAGATCAGTTATATTGTTACAGACAATGCTGCTAATATGAAGTGTGCTTTTAAAGTTTGCGGCCACAATAGCAGTCAGATGACAGCGAAAGTGAGGAGGAAAACCTTGTTGATGAGCACCTGTGGGAGGACATGGATCCTGTGGAAGACACAGAGCCACCCTGGTTATCAGGTGAACGCATTTCTTGTTTTGCTCACTCCCTGCAAATAGTTGTGAATGACGGCATGAAGGAAGTTAGAGCTATCTCTCGAGTCATTGCCAAAACATCACGCTTCTCAACTCTGTTGCACAGCAGCGCACTGTTCAGAGACAAGTTTGAGGCTGCATTAGACTCTACTAAGACTATTCCAGCTGCAAACAACACTCGCTGGAGCAGCACTTTCAAATAAGTGCAGGCCCTCACAACTCTGGATCATAAAGCTCTGACTGAAATGAGTAGCAAGGATTATGAAGAAGTGGTATTCAGCACTCGTGAGTGGAACCAATTCAAGGAATTGACTTCAATTCTCGCACCATTCTCGGAGGCAACATACCTGACAGAGGGAGAAAAAGCAGTTACCATTAGCACGGTGGTACCAACTGTTCTGGACTTGCATACACATCTTGTTAAGATGGAGGAGACACTAATACAGTCGGCCTATAGTATAGGCCCTTCATCAGTCTCTGATGAAAAGATTCAGTGGAATCTTTGCCAAAACAGACATGAACGAAGATTCAGTTCCCCTTCCTGCAAATAAAGAAGTCAGCAGCAGATGAAGACTTTCACAAATTCATCTGGCGATCTTTGCTCACAGCTGATTTGAAATATTAAAATGAAATCCTCGGAAATGTGTCTCTCTATCTTAGCGTAGATAGGGATCAAAGTCCCTTCATAGGCATCAGTCAATAAACAACTCATAACTATGAATGCTATTTCTGTGAAATTTAATATTCTTCACTCTGTGAGTAGACCATCCTTTGTCTGTTTGCATTTCTTCTCTTGTCTCTTCCATCATTCCTTTAATATGTCTGCATGTATTATTTGTCTGATTTCCTTCATTTTTTGTATGTATGTGGCCTTGGCTATATGCCTTTCTTTATCCTGTTAATATTGTCTTTATTTACTCACAATTACTCCGTTTTCACTTTCTAAGTTGTCAATCCCATTTTCTTTCTCTCTCTTTACACTCTGCCTTTTTTTAAAATTTTCATCTCCTGGCCTGGGTTTCTGGTGACAGATGGAGATGTGGTGGCATCATTCAGGTAAAGATGAATGGGACTGACAGGCCTGCTGAGGACACACTGGGCCAGAACAGCACCAGGCTCTCTCTCTCTCTCTCTCTCTCTCTCTCTGTCTCTCTCTCTCTCTCTCTCTCCCTCTCTCTCTCTCTCTCTCTTTTACACTCACACACACACACACACACACACACACACACGCACACACAGACACACGCACACACACACACACGCACACACAGACACACGCACACACAGACACACACACACACACACACACACACACACACACACACACACACACACACACACACACACACACACACACAAACACTACACCTCATACTCTTCTGGAGCCTAATGCATGCGAGTGTAATTACTGTGGAACTTGTTGTCTGTTATGGATTGTTCATTTGTCTGACTAAAAACCCAACGCAGGTGGAGGGTGTAAGAAAAAAAAAAGCAGTTATTTATGACATTTGAAAAGGTTCAAAGGCACTGTCATAGATCAAGGTTTCTTTAGACGTGTTAGTATACAACCCACATAACAAATACAGCCTTGAGCGCCTGCGTTAATGAAAATAGCTTGCTACCTTAGTGACAAAAAGCCTGCAACTCATTGTTAAGGTCCCAGTTTAATTACAAAACAGACAGAATATTGAGTGCTTTGTGTATCAGGCGCTTTCTGTCTTTCATTTATGTTTATTTGAATTTGAAGTTGGCTTCAAACTTCTAATAAATTAGCCAGATGAGGTGACTCATGTTTGCTCGTGGGAAATCCAGCAATAGTTTCCATGCTACGTTCTTTGAAATTCTAAATTCGGAGTTTACAAGGAAAAAAATCAAAAATAATTGACTTGAAATTATTTCCATTTAGAGTTTGTTTTATCTTGTCCAACAACACAATTTCAAAGCATACCTTCATCAGTATAAATTGTAACCCATAAATGTGCTATTAATTCCAGGGCTATTGTACGCACATTATATGATATTGTATATCCTGTTATGTTTAAAATAGGATATCTCATATTGCTTCCACAATATGTCATATTAAATTAGATTTTAAAATGTTAGGTCATCTCTCTGTTCTGGTTTTGCTGTGATGAAGCATCAAGGATGGAAACTCTCACCCCCTACTGCTGCCCCATCTGGTCCCTCAGTGTTACTCTCGACCACAGTCACCACGGATACTGCGACCCAATCACCTCTGCCCAGGGTTCTCATAACAGCTATAGCAACTAATTTGTCACCAGTCCTACCAGCCAGCCGTTGCAGTCCAGTGAGTATGGTTGCATATGCTGACTACATTGACTACATTGTTTGGTCACTAACAGTATGTCAAACTTCTTCATGGTTAGACATAAGTTTCCTCATTGGAAAAGTGCGCTGTGGTCTGTATCAAAAACTAAAAAATTAAGTGGAGTGTAATGATGGGGACCAAACTGTTCCCATTGTACAGCATGGGGGATGGAGACATCCTTTATTTTATGCAGGGACAGTCATTGGCAGGACATACTGGCTCACCACTGAGCACCTGTGTTGGTATTCCACTTGAATGGAGTTAGCTGTTAAACCAAGAGTCTTTTCCCTGTTGAGTCAGATTACTGTGCTGTCATCAGTGTTTCATGAGGAGAGACCATCTGCTCAGACAGATCTTACAAGATGACTGTGGGTTGACACCGAACACTATGGGGGGAGAACACTGACAAAGATCCTGTAAAAAACAATATTAAAATTGAGTCCTAATGGCTTTCTAACTTTTACTTTGTGTGAAAATGGCTTCGTAAACCAAAGCCTGGGTTGTAGAATTGAAAATGCGCTGTATAAATGTCACGATGGCTGCTGTCATGAGTCCGGGGAGTCGATAGGTGGGCAAGGCTTGGTTTTAGCTTGGAGGAAATCATGAACAGTCAGTGATGCTACGTCACTGCAGTTGGTTATTTTAGGTCCATTGCGGTGGAATCTAGCAGATGCCATCAGGAGCCGACACAATCAGCTAGATGCAGAGGTACATTACTTATTAACAAATTGTGCTGCTAGGGGTCACACTATCAAAACAATAACAAGTGACAGACTTTTGGAGGACATTGTAGTCTTTATTGTCAACCACCGTTGTGGTGAAATTCTATCTGATGTGACGCAGTCAGAAATGATGCTCCCCGACGATGCATTAAAGTTGCATTCACGTTACGTTAAGTAATGTTTATTCATATCATGCCATTCTAGTGAAATAGCTGCAGTGTTTCCCACACAATCAGATTCTATTTGTGTTGGTAGCTCACCAGTTAGGGAGAAAGCTAGCATGCTAACGTTAGCCATCAGCCAGCAGCCAGCTAGCGGCATGGATTTGGCGTTTTTTTTAACTTAGCATGCAGATCAGCCCAGGGAGTCTGGATGAAATAATTTGATGTTATATACTCAAGACAGTATTTTGCTATGTTAGCTTATCTCATCTCATCTCATCTTCAACTGCTTATCCGGGGTTGGGTCGCGGGGGCAGCAGCTCTAGCAGGGGACCCAAAACTTCCCTTTCCCGGGCCACATTAACCAGCTCTAACTGGGGGATCCCGAGGCGTTCCCAGGCCAGTGTGGAGATATAATCTCTCCACCTAGTCCTGGGTCTTCCCTGAGGCCTCCTCCCAGCTGGACGTGCCTGGAACACCTCCCTAGGGAGGCGCCCAGGGTGCATCCTTACTAGATGCCCGAACCACCTCAACTGGCTCCTTTCAACGCAAAGGAGCAGCGGCTCTACTCCGAGTTCCTTACGGATGGCTGAACTCTAACTCTCCCCCTTTCTCTAAGCGAGACTCCAGCCACCCTCCTGAGAAAACCCATTTCTGTTATACCCATTTCCCAAACCCATTATGTTAGCTTACTAGAATTTAATTCACATTAGCATGTAAGCTAACATTAGCCAGCCATAACCACAATCTCACAATATTTCATGTCAGTGTCGCCTAGGACTTTTGTAGCACAGGGTGGAATGGGTGTTTTTGTCTCTACTCTACTACTTACTCTGCTTAGATCTTATAGGACTTACTGAGCAATACAAATACTAATGACTTCTATAAGGATAAGGGTAATAAGGATAGTTCACCATATGATAACAGAGTATGAAAACACCATGCTTGGCAAATACGATAGAGGAGCATTGCTGTTTGATAATAATGAGACTGCAAAGGTAGCGGTGGCAATGAGAGTTGCAGCATCGAGAATAGAGAATGCTGACAGCAGTGGAGAAGAGACAAATTGAATGAATGTAGTCAGAGGAGAGAAGATGAAAGCATTAGGATAATGATGGAGGGAGGATAGAAGAAGGGACAACAGGGGAGAGAGCGAGATGCATAGTGACAGATGGAACGGAAGAGGGTTGAGGGAAATAACGAGTCACAGCCCAAAATGGAAACGGATGGAGGAAGAAATGAGGAATAACAGCGCCGTGGTGAGCAACAGTGAGCTTTAGAGAAAGACGGTCAGTGTGTAAATCAATCTCAGCTGAATTAAAAACACAAAAGGACAGAGATAGATAATGAGGAGAAATAGGGAGAAAAGGTTTGCATTCCCATTACTTGTCTGTGATGAATCATAGTCTATTTAATTATCCGATTAGACGACACACACACACACACACGCACACGCGCACGCGCACACACACACGCACACGCACACGCGCACACACACACACAGACAGAGTCTCTGATAATAGTTTGGTGGTCAGCCATTAGGCTTCACCATGACAGACATAATGGAATTCCCCATTATAGCCAGCCCCCTTCTCACAAAGGTAAACGGTTCCTTTAATTACTCTCAGATTTCCTCTAAATATGGGGCCTGCCCCTAATGACTGTGACTGGAACATTATAGGATACATTACAGAGGAATTGTTTTCCTACCACTAAGGGCAAGTGCAACGCTCGCATGGGGAAAACAAATTTCTCCCACCACATGAATGTATCATTTACACATAAATCGGTCTCACTCAGAGTGTACAACATGTATGTGTGCAAACACTAACAGTAAGAAAGGAAAGCATCTGTCACATTTAATGTATCCATTTATATCATATCTGTTCATCTACTTATCAAATATCTGTTTTTACATTCATAAATTACAGTCAGGTCAGTCATTTGTACAATATTGTTATTTTCCCCAGCGCATAAATAGCAGTATACATAGAGTGATGCCTTAGAGCTTAATTTACATAAATGAGTTGATTACAGCTTAGCAGCATTACAGTGATACGTTAGCTTTTAACTGACGCAGTAGCAAAGCGTTTTAATTCTGTTAAATGCATGTAATCTTATTACCATATATATAGGAGTCTGTTTAAATTACAGAAACAGTCACTATAACAAATGCTTCAGAGGTTCAATAAGCTCATTGGGAAACAAGACACCTGTTTTTTTGTTTTGTTCTCATAGTAAAAAGAAAAAATATAAGTCCTTCATCTATTCCTACTGTAAATCCCCTTATTATGCAAGCAGTAAATTAAAATGCAAAATCACAGATACAATAAGTAGTACCCAGGAAAAGTGCACTATATTTTGAAATTTTAATTTACAAGAAAGAGTCAGCTCTACAGTTGATTTTAGTAGAAAAATAAATAGACTAAAACCCTCACAGCCACATAGGGTGAATAAAAAATAGGTTTTGAATTCTGAATATATGTGTATAAACATGATATGTAGGTGTTATAATGCTATTAGATTATGTGAATATGTGACGCAATGTTCAAATAAGAACCAGCTGGGTTGGCTTTTCAATATGTCATGGCATCATTACAATTACGGATCATCTGCTTGCTTGTCTTCTCTTTTATACATTGTCGCATGCAGTGATTACATTCAGCCGGGGATACAGGTGCTCTGGCAGGAGTCCCACCTTTTTGCCTCATTGTGTCTCTCTCTGCTTTGTTCTGTCTCTGTCAGTGTCCATTTTAATGTTGTCCAAGCACCTTTCACATGCAACCATTGTGGTGGGATAAGGACAGTTAAAGAAAGCCCATGTATTCCCATGTTGTACGGGACCAATCCTGCTGTCTCATTTATAATGGTTGCATATGCACAAAACAGGGCCGGAAAGAGGCGTACGCCACTTACCACTCAAAAGTTGTGATCTATAAAAATAAACTTGGCGTGAAAATGTGCACCTGTAGATAAACTCTAACACATGCGCATGAACATTTTGTTTCTCCAATCGGGTTTTCCAGCAATGTGAGCTCAGGTGTGTCCTTGCCACCACCGGTAACAGAAATGTTCTGACAGTGGTATGCAATTATTTTCTTTTGCCTCCACCTTTAGATCAGACCTTTTAAATGTTTCATTTCTCGTCTCGCACTGTCTTGTCTGGTGGTGCACTCACTGCAAGATGTTGCCATTAACTGCATTTCCTATTGTATGTGCTTTCTGACCTCCAGTCAGCCATAAGCATCTTGATTTTTTATGTCAGAAAAAGTTATTTTCTTCGTCTTTTTCTCGATTAATGGCATGATTCACCGGAAAGAACCACTCATCAGCAGGATCATTTCTATGCATTAGTATTCATGAGGTGCTTTGCATTGACGGCTTATGGTTGAATGTGGGAGTATACTGTATAAGGCGGGATACGAGGCTGATCCATTTGGGCATATTTCCAGGAGGGTTGTGATTTATAAAGAGATCATACCTGCAGGTGTGCATACACAGTTTTATGAATCTAAAAAAATGTTTTTCTAGCGCCGGCCATTTTTCGGCTTTTGTGCGCACATTCACTTTCATTATGGATCCTACACAATGTTTTATAAATGAGACGCCTGGATGTCACTCTATCAATGTGTAGACTAACATTAACAGTCCTATCCTGTTTTTATTGCATTTGGGGAAATTTACAGCGCAGCCAAAGTCTTTGCTCGGTAGTGTTACATTGGTCAAACTCATCATCCTTTTGTCTTAAAAAAGTAAAACATTATGTTTTAATGCACATATCCAACCCCTGTGACTTGTGTGTGTTTTTCTATGGTTAGCATCCAAAAAAGCTTATGTCAGTTCAAAATAAGCATCATTTTACATGTTTTCTTACTATGCTATAACACAAGGGCTAAATATTGATTGTCAATTATTTGAAGGCTGAAATTGACTCAGATGATGGTAAAAGCTAAGGGCTATTTGTTTTTGTTATTTATGTATAGTCCTAATGGTAATTTTTGGAAAAAAATATTTCCAAACAGAACATCAAAATTCCTAGCAATTTAAAATCCAATTTTGTTTTTTAAGAGAAATACCAGTTCAGGATGTGATATGAGATGCTAAGCTCTCCATTTCTAAATCTTCTGTGTATTCTAAAAATAAAAATGAATTCTACTTAAAATCCATCTTCACCATGGAGCACCAATAGTTTTTAAAAAGAAAATGAAAAATAAAAAAGAGAGAGAGAGAGTGGTCCAGACAGTGAGATGGGGAATAGACAGAAGGACACAGAGGTCTGGGACACCTTCTGCCTGTATATTGTGTCTGCCAAGACCTTCTCCTCATGGGAGCTCCCTCTGCATGAGGCTTGGCACCACTTCTGACTCCACAGTGATTACAAATGAAGAAACAGTGTTTGTTTTGTTCTTCTTGTTAATATGTGTGTTTTCTCTTTCAGGTGGTGTCTTTGTCAACATCCTTAATTCTTTCTCAGCGCTGCCTCTTCACTAATTAAGGCACAAACTTTTTTTTCTCTTTGAAGGGACCCTTTGAGTTCAAAGACAGAATTATCTGACATTGCCTCATCTTTAACTGACCAATTGCATGTGGAGGAGGGATACAATTTCCAATCACCAATCATTAAATGTATCCGCCTAAATCTAACACAATTTAAAGTTGGCACTGATTAGTAGCCATGCAAACATACCATGTTTTTTAAGGGAAAATTTGCCAATTTAGAATCAGCCTTTGTCATTGCAAAGTGGCCATTGATTCCCAATGTTACAACTTTTCATTCAACAACCAATACATGTCAAGTGAAGAGTGAAAACTGACACATGACCAGAATATACTGTGCATTTTTTCTTACTAAAATAAGTTATGGGTTTCCACTTTAAGTTAGCTGTTGACAGCCATTGACATATAGCTGTTGGAGCATACTGTGAGTCCTTACTACAGATGATTGTTGAGGTGTGTATAGGTGAATATAGGTAGTCATAATGTCATCCATAAGGCACTTGCACTTATAATTAAGTAAGTGACACCTAACATGTCGCGTTGTGACTCCTACCGTGCATTAATGAGTCATACCGGTACATTGGGGTGTCTGTGTGCCATTGTGTTATACCACTTGCAATATGCAGTGGTGTAGGTTTTGCGGCTTATGGGAACCTCTTTGGTAGTGGAATGCCATTGCTAGCTTTGTAACTTTTCCACTTTGAGAGGTATGCCTGAGGTAGGTTCTTTAGCTCACCACTGTGCACAAATAGAGCCCATTTATAGCAACATGCCCCTTGTGTGAATATGCTAATGTTGTGGCTTGAAATGCTTCTAGTGGGTTTACCTTTTAAATTAACTAAACCGATATAATACATTTTACAGTGCTAAATTGGGATGTGAAATGGTGCCATTGATAAACAAGGTGGCTCGGCCTGATGCTAAAATAACATTTTGTATTTGGTGCTGTTATTCAGACAGTGAAAAGTAGCACAAATTCACCGGGAAAAACAAGAGGTGGCTTTTACTAGTCAGTTACAGCTGTGACTGGCTGAGCTCAGGTGCATCAACTTATACCAGGGTTCGATGAATCCATATGAGAGTGGGCATGAAACTTAGCAGTTACACCTCAGTGGTGAAACTCATGGCTGGAAGGTGTTCTGTAAAGAAGCAGACAGGATCACATGTCATACAGGTGTGCATGGTTGTTCACGGCCTCCCCAGGTCAACAGTGGACAACATTAACAGTTACTACAGAGCACTGGGAATCAGGGATTATCAAGTGACGCACATACACACACACACACACACACACACACACACACACACACACACACACACACACACACACACACACACACACACACACACACACACACACACACACACACACACACACACACACACACACACACAGAGACACACACATTTGGTCTGATGTCTGAATAACTTGGATGATTTTTACTCAAATGTTGCTCTCACTTTTACACACTGTTTTCTCTTCCCTACCGTACTGCTGAAGTAGACGTCTTGTGTCATGAGAAACCATTTTCCTACTGTCCCCTTTTGGCATTAACAAGCTATCCCAGTTTAGGCACGTTGTGTTTTATCAGCTTCCTGTCAGCATAATTAGTATATGAGTGGACAAACTTGCTCATGCTAGAGTTCTGTTGTTCCATTCTCCTTTTTCTCTTAGAGTATCTGAGGTGGTCCTCTGTATATTTTGTGTTGTATAGTTTGTGTGTTGAGTCATTCTATTTCTTAATTCTGATTTCTATAGAGTACAGCTGTTATTTGAACCAAAAGGGATAATAATAAAATTAATAAATAAAAAGAATGCACATAGTCAAATCACCTGCATGTTTATGGGATCTGATGCAAATTTTGGCAGCACTAGGGAGAGATAGTTTTTATAGAAGTGGTTATGGCTCATTGACATCCTGTCACTGCGTTTATGACTCACTGCGCCCGTCACACTACTAAACAGCCTGACTCCGCCAAGGGCATCAGGACCAATCAATATAAACAGAACCAGACTTTAATATTCCAGAAAGACATATTCACTGAGGTTTATTGCAGGGCCGCAATGCGCACCAATGCAAGAGACAAGTGCTCAATTTTATTTTTATAATAGTGACAACAATACAGGGGTGGGGCTGAATCTACATGTTGCAGATCGTTTAGTCTTCGATATAACCAGACATTACTGAAGCACAGGCCATAACCCCGACATCGAGAGTGGGAAGTTATATTCTAAGCAATATGTCTCTGCTCTTTCTATTACAGCAGACATTGGACATATCAGATATGATTGAATTCTTTGCACAGTCATAATGGCAACAACAATCAGATCTGTACAGCTTGCTTGTAATGATATAAACTCATATCCCTGGTGGATAATGAAATGTATTACGGGTAGAACAGACGCTCTCAGACTATTGAGTGAAAAGCTTCAGCTGTAATGTGTCAGATAGCATAGATATGCTGATCTGAATGGGGTTAAAATGCGCAATCCCACCAGACGCCTGACTGACGTGTTTACATACAAGACGACTACCTTTATGTAACAGATGATTTTCTGAAAATCTGAGAAAAATAAAAAATGAACCTGGGGTACGTTTTCCATTGTTCCACTTGAATAAATGGATCAATTCATTGTGTTGATTCTGAGCATTCTGCTGTCCCCTATCATTGACAGAGAGGTGATTGTTGGAGCTGGTGGCATTGCTATGGTAATACACAGTGAAATGGCATTGTGACAACTGTGATCTAGCTTTGATTCCAGTAACTGCTTTCCCAGCAGGGTGAAAATGGGACTCAGCTTAGCCTTGTCGTACAACAAAAAGCACTTAGGGGAATGCTTATAAAAAAATGCCAAGGCAAAAGGCAGGCTGCTCCAAGACAAGCTTTTGACAAGCTGGCAAACTGCCATTTTGATTATCTAAATTCACCGCTAAAGAGCTATGAAATATGTGGAAAACTATCAAACGACATCACTTTGGCAGCCACAGGAGATGTAGCTGTTGTGTATGTCCAATAATGTCTTCTCTCTCTCTTGTCAATATGACCTTCTCTAAACCTTATCACCAAAGTGTGTGTGTCAAGTTGACCACAATTTAAGTTCTAGATGTACAGATTAGCACCTTACCAGACTGAGGAAATGTGTGCAATGTTACTTGTTGCTTTTACTTCCTGTTTGCTGGCAGGCAATGTTTAAATAGGTATAAATTTGTACGAAAGTCATCTAAATTGACTGGGTGGTTGGATTCATAAAACAATGTCCATGCGGGTGCAAGTCTCTAAAGCAGAGAAAATAATTAATCTGGGTGGGTGGTCGAGTACACATGGATTCAAAAGCCGATCCACACGTCTCAGTTTCCTACACCTGATTTCACAAATTCCCAAATCACTTGGCTCTCATCAGTTTATTTTCCCACATTTCTAACAGTAAAATCAACCTTTGCTTGCTCTGTTGGGAATGCTGTGCTGTATTGACTCAAATTTTGGGGACTAGCTTATGTAAAGATGTAGCTATGAGTCCTATATTGCCCAACCTATATAGATGAACAGTCTCCAACATCCTTAGAATTGAAAGTCAGCACTTTAAACTCATAGCCAGATTTTCATTTCAAATCCAATGTGCTAGAGACTACCCAAAGGAAAACATATTGCTGTCCACATACTTTCTGACTTCTCTATATATCAATATTGGCCTTTCTATCTACGGATCCAACTGCGTCCCCCCCAAGTGGATATCTGTCTTTGAATTGTGTCTCCTGAGGCTTCTTCCCATTTGACTTATTATTAAACCTGTATGTGCTTCATTTGGAGTTTTCTTCGTCTTTTTAGAGAGCTCAGTCTGGGTCAGGGATCCAGTGAGCCTGTGAACTCCATTGAGACATTGCATGTGTTACAGTGGCTCAATTACTGCTCTGCAGACAAGTACTGGTGCGTACCACTAAAACTTTCATGAGCACCAGCCCAAATTTAGAACTACCACTTTATTTGACATTTGATGCGCAACCCATTCATACTTTTTCCATCCTACATTTGCTAATCATCGAGAGTTAGTAATAAAGACATTTTACTGTCTTTTCTCAACATTTTGATATACTTGTGTACATCACATAAATGCACAGAGTTGAATGCAAAAAAGTTCCCTATGTCTAATACTCACTGCTACAATAAGGACCCTCATGCCTAACAGATGGCTGGCTCAGCAGTTCCTTAGTATGCTAATTGTTGTATGTGGCCTCATTTAGCTTGCCTAGGGTACCAGACAAATCTGTGTTTTATTTGCTCTGGCAGATTAATCCGGTCCCCCTCACCTTTGGACAGATGTAAATGATGACCATTGATGCATTTTTAACCAAGATGGCTGCAGCTTATGTGGAACCTGCTATAGCATTTGTGGTCTGACAATGTCAGGCTAAGTGAAAATACCTTTTATCTTCTGATGCCAAAAACAACAAACGGCAACACTCGTTCACAGACACATTGACGCTACACCGTCACAGCTCATCTCTGCATGCTGCAGTTAGATTACATTTTTCTGACACTCAGTGTTAGGTCACATGTTTCATTGTTCTTGTTGGATTTTGGTCAATCCAATTGCATTCAGAGGTTGCATTTGGTTTATGCCCGTTGATAATGCTTTGGAAATCAAAAATGATCTGAGAGATTCCAGACCAATTTGCTTTTGCGATTTGGCGATTGGGTGTACAACATGAGGGACATACTGTAGCTTATGAGTAAAATTAGTTATATTTACCTGGGGTCGAGAGATTGCAGTATTTCCCGTACATACACCAATGTGTGGCGCGGCACCACAGAATCAACACCAAGCAACACAAATTGATTCTGGGTTTGTTTGTTTTTTCAACGCGATTTTTAAATATATAAATATTTATTTTTAAATATATAAATATCATTCCGTCTGTTTTTGGCTAATTCACATAAAATAGATATATTTGCAATCGATCTGCGCCGCAGCCAGCAGCTCTCTCTCTCTCATTCACCTACGCCTGCGTGTATCTACTTTTGACTCTGTTGATGTTCTATGTCAGTCGGCTCATTAGACATGCAAAGATGGCGCAGTCACACCAGGTCACGCTGGTTTATCAGAGCTTCTAACTCAGTTTTGTCTTAAGGAAATTAAAGTTGTGTATCTTCATCCACTGTCGTATGCGCTGATAGTGACATAGGCTGGCAGTGGTGCGGAGGAAGTTATTGCATAACTTATTTCAGGAATTCCTCATAAACTGGATATCCATGTCCAGATAAACACAATCATTTGTGAAAGTGCAGAGATCTCAGCTTCTGAAAATATAGTTATGTTTTTATGCCATGTCAATTTTAAACTATCAACACAGGCAAAGCCTTAGTTTCTTTGTTTTTTAATTAAATTATTGATTTTGTTATTTAAACAAATATATATGTTCATTTTAACTTTTAAAAAGAAAATGAATTGTGCACTGTTTTGCAGTTTATACACTAGAAATAATCATTATTTACTTTGAAAAAGAAAAGAGAAGATTATAGCCTATATACTGTATTTTGGAGCTTTTATCATTTTTTGTTAAAAACATCATATTGTGAACTCAGTATCGTGAATCGTATCCAATTGTGAGTTCGGTCAGTGTGTCTTTACATCATTACTGATCAGTCTCATGAAAATGTGTTAATAATAGCGTTTTTCGTCCAGCTGCAGTATCGTTCGTATAGTAGCTGAATTCAAATGTTTTTGGTGACTAGTTACTCACTTTTGGACGTTGGAGTATCAAAGACAGTTGGAGAGGTCTAGTCTGGAGGCTGACGTAGGATGCTGCTCTCAGTCAACACCAATGTTGAGTCATGTGGAGGAGAAAACACTGGTCATGGGGAGGAGCTTTAGCATTCTGCCCATATTACTTGAGTGGGACTGCTCCTACATTGCTGTGCTGAAAAGATCGAACACTAAGGCAATGTCCTGACCATGGGAAACTGCCAATCTAATAAGCCCTGAGGTCATCTTGATCTCACTGTGTGCTGTCACTTGGCCTTGACTGCTACACTGTGAAGAGGACAAGGTTATCTTTTCATTCTTAGACAAAGATGTCCCCTTTTCACCCTGATGGTCTTCGGGGGAGTCTGCATTATTTGAAGATGATTCACTGGGCACTGGGTTGTACTTTTCATCATATTTATCTTCAGGTGTCTGCACTTCCTCTACTTTAATGTCATCTTGTTCCTCTTAAACGTCTTCAGAAAGAAATAGTTAAAGTCCTTTTGGTCATGCCTCCATGGAATTGGAAAATACAGCAATGGGGTACTGGCTTGTGAATGCCTTTGTGTCATTATGTCTTCACCACGGACTGTTTCATGTCAGATAACTATAATTTTAGTATGTTTACATGTGTGATAAACATTTTACATCAACAAAAATCTAGTAAAAATACTCTGATTATTTAAGGGTCACTTTAGTAGAACATGTCTTTTATTGTCATGCTGAATGACCGAATACTCTGTTGTTCCCTCTTTGTCGCTAGCTGTTCATCGGTTATATGTCAAAAGAAATGATGCATGATGGCATAATTGTCTCTGTCTCTTACATTCATACATTCATTGCCAGAGGCAACCTCAAGCACTGTCACACAGAAGCATACTACTGAATAGTCCCTTGCCATGGTATTATTTTCCCCAATGTTGACAGAAGAAAGAAAACATCACTTACATGATTCATTCGCAATAGCCTGAATTGTCAAAGGGAAAGAGAGGGAAGTTGGTCCTGAAGCAGTGTGAGAGGCTTTAATGGCTCGGTCTGAATTGGACCAATCTCTTGGATTACTGAGGAACACGTCTGACTTAAATGGGTGGTGAGATTATAGAGTCAAGCCTCATTTGGCATGTGTTATAAATTATGTCAGCGATTGGTGTTGATATTGAGACAAGTGTTAAAATTAGTAGTAAAATATACTGTAAAATTCAATATATATAAAGATTTACATGCTACAGTGGGGTTCCTTCGGGAGGCCTGAGCCCAGGGCGCGACAAGGAGATCCATTTGTTTGGAATTTTATTTGATGTCTCATAAAACCAAACAGCTTCCAATAATCCTGTATCCAGGATGCAACGGCCATATCATTCAGACCTCCACCAAGGACAAATTCCTTTGATGGTGAATGTCAGATTAAGTTTTCATGGGAATACATCTATATATTCTGCTTCTCTTCTGTTTCTCTCCATTCATCTCCGCCTGTCTCTCACTCTTTCAAATGGTCTCTCTGTCTTACTGGCTCCATCTATTTACCAGTCCCTCTCTATTTCGCTCTCTCTCTTTCTCACAAGTACACACACATTCAATGTATTTTCTCTCCCTCTTCTCCTTCAGATATCAGTCATACTTCAGCTTGGATGGGCAGGGCCATGACTGGGTAGAGAGTGGAGGTAATTGAATTTCTCTCCTACAGTGACTCACATCAACACAGACAATTCAGACATAGCCAGGCGCAACGTAATAGACAGGGAGGGCATCACATCGGCTTAGAACTGCAATTAACTACAGGGGGGTTGGGGGGGTGGGGGGTGGTTACAGATGCTTGAAGCCTGAAGAAGAAACCAGGGGAAATAAATGTGACAGCACTCTCTTCAATTTTACAGTCCATGTATTCATGGTTCTCAGACTGATATGTCATTAGAGCAGTTGCCCTGCACATGAGAGGAAATCAGAGAAGGCTGTTCTCATTCCAGCTCAGGTCAAGCAGTGTTTGAAAAGAAACATCACCCAAAAAAAAGACACTACTCACTTTCAACTGACCAAGACATTAGGCAATCACCCTTCATATTCTTGTGATTAATTCACTCAATAGTCCATCAAAAATGGCAGTTAATTATCAGGAGGAAGTTGGTGGTGACATGGGCCAAGTCTTTTACCTTAGATAAGGAGACAAATTAGTCAAATTAACATCTTACAATGTCTTAACCCTGACTGAATCCCCCCAAGTCAAACTTTTCAGCTCACTCTTACTTACACAAAATTGGGTGTATGTATTCATGCTGCCAATAATGGTTGATTTTTAATTCAAATGGAGACCCCTCCTCAGTTTTTAATTCTAAAGACAATAAGTCCTTTTGTTCATGTGGCTTCAATTGTGGCTGCCATCTTTTGCCAAACTTAGTCTGCCCTTTCTCATGTTCACCTAGTACCAGTGGAGAGAAAATTATTCACATCACTTACTTGATAAAATACACCACAATGATAAAATACTCCATTACAAGTAAAAGTCTTGCATTCAAAAATAAAAATACAAGTATTCACAACAAAATGTTCTTAAATTGAAATTTGATAGCAAAAGTACTAATTGATCACAGGTATTGTATGTGAAAGTAACTAGAAAGCAACTATAGCCTCACTCTGTACATTCATGTGGAAAGTAGTTTACTTCCAAAGCAATTAGCGAAGGGAAATGCGTTATAAAGCCCTCCAACAACAAGTCTGCATTGATGCTAGCTTACAAATCAGAGCTGAGATGGAAACACTGTGCTGCAACATGTCTTTCAGTTTAATAAAAAGCATTCAGTTTTAAGAATTCTGTTATGCAGTATAAAAGTTTCCTTTTCAGTACCGTATGACGTTAAGATTATAGTTATTGGTGCCATGTAGTTGTTATACCATGTTTACCCCTTCTAAGCTTTTTTGAAATTTTAAGAAAAACTAATCATGATACCAGTACCCACTTGCTTCAAATTATAACTTGATTTTAGGCCATACTGCCTACTCCTAAGTGAGGCACACGTACCTCAAAATTGTATTGTAGGAAATTATTTGAGTAGATTGCTTCATTACTTTATGGTCTTCATTAGGGCTGCAATGGTCTTGGCAAAGGTCTGCGCACCTGTTGGGGGTCTTGTTTCTGACTTTTACTAGTGTTCTCTAATCTTACTCTATGCGCAAAACCATTTGCAAGCTGTGATCTGTTGGGGATGTTCTTTTAAACACATTTATGTGAGCAATCATGCGTATTATTCACACAGTTTTTGAACGATTACAGAGAAACCTCTTCATAGCTTTAAGCATAATAAAGGTAATTTCAAAAAAGCTTTTTTCTTTTCTTTATACGGCAGGTATATTACAATTAGTGCCATGAAAGGCAAGACGTTTGTACTTTGTATCCACTAATTCCACATTGTTTGCACACTTCGTGCACTCTCTTTGAAATATTTGTGCTCTTCATGGTTATCTATTGTCATTTATTTGATGCGGCTATATTTATCTGTGCTGAAAGTGTATTGTAACTAGCCGTAATGTATCCGGCTGCGTCAAAACATGTAACTGAACCTGAATCTCAGACAGTAAATTCCAAATATCTGTACAGCTAATGTGTTCGTCCCATAACTGCTGGAGCAATATTATAACTTCTCAGAACGTCAGTCCTTTATCGATTTAGGCATTTTAAGGGGGATTTGAGGCAGATTAATCATCATGTTCGATACTAGTATAGGGGCGGAGTGTTATTGCACTTGAATAAATGCTCTCCATGGCAGTTATGGATGAAGTGGAGCAGCATCTTATATGCTGTCTCTTTTCTATTGATTTTGTTCAAGGGAAGCAAAAAACCCCAGCTGTTATCAACATTGACTGGTACCATCATTGATCACTATGTGCAAGAGGAGTTTTATGGCAGTTTCACTTTTATTTACAACTGAGTGCAAGATGGATAATTTGTGTTTTAATGTATGCACAATTCTGTTTATTAATGGGCCCTGTACATGTCGTGGATTCAAGCTGTATTAATTATTAATTAAACTATGATTGAATAGATGAGACAGAAAGGGATGAATGCCTGTTCTCATAGCCCAGTTCGTGGACAAAAAATGGAAACGGATGAAAAATGCCAAATAATATAAATTATTTATCATAACAAAGCCTTTAAACTGATTAGTAAATATTTTGTGAAGTTTGTAAGTCAGTGACATCAGTAGTGTTCATGTGGGTGTGTGTGGATAATGTAGTCTGAGGTGTTGTGAAGTAAAAGGTAAAGGTAAGTAAAAAGCTAAGCAAAGCAAAATAGGTTGCAGGCGATGACAGTAGAGAGACGAAGATGATAAAAAACTAATTTTGTTTTTGAACTGATGTTGGTGGAGTGGAGCATGGTACAACATGAGCTTTGAAAATGTGGAAGTGAACATTAACCTCTTCTGAAAAAACCTATGGAGGGGGATTGATGAGATTCTATTTATACCAATGCAAGTATCGGCCCAATTGTTTATCGAGTCTCTTACTGATTCCTGGTCAACTTCTGTGTGGAAATAAGTCTTCATACACAAGTTTATCATCAGTGCATTTGTTTTATTATCTCTGAGACTGATCATAGTGTAGATAAAAAAGTGAATGTTTGTACAGCTTTCTTTTTATTTAGTTTTTCCAAGAAAAATTCTGCTAAGCCTGCCTGCATTGTGCAAATGTGAATATAACACCATACTTTGGAGAGATTCTTCCTCTCTGCCATGACTCGTTTCCATGTTTCCAACGGCATAAATTCTGAGTTTGATGTCATTGTTTTGCAAAGTCCAACTGTAAGAAAAACATGCAGGCACTGATAAAATGAATTGATAAGCTTGGAGGCACATGATGATGGTTCTCCATTTCCATCTCTAGTCAAAACTAGAGATGCACCGATTTATAGGTTTGGCCAGAAGATTCTGAGGATACTTCTTAGGCAGCTTGATGAAAGTCTGCAGTTTATTGGTGTTGTTGGTAGTGGTCCTCCAGGTTTCTGATCCGTATAACAGTACAGATTTGACGTTGGAGTTAAATATTTTTAGTTTGGTATTTAGTGATATGTCTTAGACTTTATTTAATATGTTGAAGGTGATTCTTGCTTTGCCTATTCTTGCCTTCACATCCTCTTCCGTCCCTCCATTCACAGTTAACACACTTCCCAGGTATGTGAACTTATCCACCTTCTCCAGTGTCTGGTCTCCGATGGTTATGGGATTTGTGTTTTTATTGTTTATCCGCATTATTTGGGTTTTTCTTGCATTTATTTTGAGCCCCAGTCTGGCTGCAGTTAATTCTAGCTGTTGGGATTTTTCGTGCATGTGCTGTTGGCTGTGTGAAAGTAGTGTTATGTCATCTGCAAAGTCGAGGTCCTCAAGATGTTCTGTCAGACTCCATTGGATGCCCGTTTTTTTATTGTCTGTGGTTTGTTTCATGACCCAATCAATGCAGAGCAGGAAGAGGAGGGGGGAAAGCAGGCAGCCCTGCTTCATCCCAGTTAGCACTGAGAATGTTGCTTGTGCTTGTCCCTGGTGTAGTACTCTGCATTGCATATCTTGATAAGTGCTTTTAATGATGTTTGTGTATTTGGTCGGTATCCCATAGTGTGCCAAACTCTGCCATAGCAGCTGTCGGTCTACACTGTCGTATGCCTTTTCAAAGTCAATGAAATTGACATAGACAGGTGTGTTCCATTCCAAGGATTGTTCAATGATGATCCTGAGGGTAGCAACTTGGTCACTGCAAGATCTTGTATGCCTGAAACCCGCTTGGTTTTCTCTCAGCTCATCATCAACCCCCTTTCGCAGTCTCTCTAGGATTATCCGATTGAGCACCTTGCCTGGTGTTGACAGCAACATGATCCCTCGGTGGTTTTTGCAATCCCTAAGGTCTCCTTTCTTGGGAATGACGACAATGAGCCCATAAATTTTCCGGATCAGCTGGTAAGGTAGCATAGTGGTTGAGGTTTCAGCATCAGCTTGTAAGGCCTCTACTGGGATGTCGTCTGTCCCTGCTGACTTGCCTCGCCGTAGTGCCGTAATGGCCCTCTTTACCTCGTATCTAGTTGAAGGGGCACAATTGATGTCAAGCATTTGCGCAGCTGGTGGAATCTCTATTTGCTCTGCTAAAATGCTCTGTCCTTTTTGGTGTTGCTCTTCCTTGGTGGTAAGGGGTCGTCCCTGCTTGTCACGGATTTGAGCGGTGCTCTGTCTAAACTTTCCGGATAGTTTCTAGGTGGTCATGTACAGTTCTTTGAGGTTGTTTTTTCCAGCTGCTTCCTCTGCTTCTTGTGCTAAGGCCTTGGTGTAGTTTTGCTTGTCACGTTTGGCGCTTTTCTTCACCTCTTTGTTTGCTACCTCATATTCTCTGCGGGCAGCTGTCTTCTTTGTTCTAGTTTAAGATTTGTTTAATATGTCCTTTTTTGTCATCCTCTCTTCTACTCATTTCAGCGTTTCTGTAGACGGCCAGGGTTTGTGGTTTGTCTTCTTTTTTCCCAGAACTTCTAAACATGTGTCCTTCCATATTTTTTTCAGGCTGCTCCAGCGCTCTTCTACTGGTAGTTGAGGTTCTTGCAAGGCTTGAAACCTGTTTTGTAAGGTTGTTTGGTACAGATCCCTTGTGGCTTTATGGATGGGTTTGTGGAGGAAGACCATCCCTCCGATGACCAGATTGTAGTCAGCACATACGTCTGCAAATCTCTCACCATTTTCGTTCATAGTGCCAAGTCCTTGCTTTCCCATAGCTATTTCATAACCACTGTTGTCGTTTCCAACCTTGGCATTCATGTCGCCCATGAGTAGGAGGATGTCTCTCTCTTTTTTGGTCTGGAGTTGATGTTGTAGCTGGTTGTAAAAGCAGTCCTTTATTTCCTCGCCATAATGTGTAGGTTAATTATTTTATGGGTGGTTTGGAATCTTGCAGTGATGATCCTTGAGTTGATAGGCTCCCAAGTGATAAGGGCCTTCTGAGCTTCCTTGGAGAGCATAAGTGCCACTCCTTCCGTGTGTGGTGCATTTTCATCAGGGTGTTCAGAGTAGAGTATGGACTCGCCGCTGGCCAGTTTGACCTCTCCTGTCTGTAGCCATCTAGTTTCGCACAGGCCAAGGATTGAAACCTTGTATCTCCTCATTTCATCTGCAATGACTGACAACTTCCCTGCTGTGCACATGTTCCTGATGTTCCAGGTTGCGATGTTGGTAGGTTGCCTTGGAGAGAGAAGATTCAGACGCACCCTCTCCATATGGTTTTCAATATGCGTCTTCATTGTTTCTTTAGCTTTTAGGCTTGAAGAGTCTTTCTCTGCTAGGTTGTGGGCTTCTTTTTCTTGATCAATGTTTCTGTAATCATTTTAATCCACTTCACAGGTGATTGGCCCATGAAGTTTTTCCATTGCCCTATTGGCCAGCTTTACCTGTTTCCACCTCTCAAGACGGGGACATTAGGGTTGGATTTATGAGAGGCACTTTACATGGAAGTGTTATTTATTTATTTTTGCTGCTAATGTACACTTTGTTATTTATTAACAAATAATATTAAGTTCATGTATATCTGTGTTTGATGTTACCCTTTTTTAACATGGCTAAATTTTTATGCCAAGCCTGATACCTTCACTCATATGTTAAGGTATTTGGTTCATTCCTTCAACAGTAGTATCGGATCGGTATCAGGTATCAGCAGATATGCTCAGCCCATGTATCTGTATCGGATTGGATCAGAAAAAACTATATCGGCGCATCTCTAGTCAAAACACAGTTGAACAAAATAGGCCTATCCAGTGGCTAACAAAAAAGTGTGCATGCACAGCTCCCAGGTATGAATGTGAAATAGTGCACAAGTTAATGAGCTGATATACAGATGTAGAGTGTGAAAAAGTCATATTAGTCAACTGAGATAAAAGCTGGGAAACAATCCAGTGGACTTGGCAGGTCCACCTTGGCAAATCAACATAAGCTGTGAGGTAATGAGGTTGCATCAGCCCACCAACTTTCTCTGTGCCCTCATGCATTTTCATTAACATGCCAATTGATTACAGCTGCTGCTGCTTTGCTAACACGGCCAAGATAAAGAAATATGAAGTAATCAACACTTGCAAGGGACTTTCTGTTTTCAAAGGAATCTGTTTACTGTTATATAAGAGAATGGATTGACCTATCATGTAACATTTATGGTTTAAAAATAATTTTGACCTCAGGTTGTGTAAATCATGTTGGCAGAAGTTTTAGAACAGGTTTAATTTTCTATGCTTTTCTGGTCCATCTAAAACGGTTTCACCACTCAGATCCAAAGAATATGCAAATATCATCATCTAAACCATCTAGTAAACTGATTGATTTACTTTGTGACCCAGCACAATACACTTAACAAAAAGAGGTGTCGAATTTCATAACTATAGCCTACCTTCAACAGGTCAGATAGTAATATTCAGGTGGATGGTATGGACGAGGACAGCTCACAGACAGAGGGAGAGTGACAGTGCATGGATGGAGACGGGGTGGGAGGAGAGCTGAGCTCCTTCAGGTAGCCGTGGGGCCGAATGCAAACGGCCAGAGAGTGGAGACAGCCGGGTGCCTCCCACAGAGACAGGAAATGAGAGAGAAGAAGTGAGAGAAAAAGCAACAGCATATGGTCTCGTATTGCAATTTTCCGCAGCAAACATATTAATAAAACGCATCAGATTTAGTGTGCAAGGTTTCTGTGGGTAATGTTTATTTGAATGACGGATTAAAAAAAACATAGAAAAATATGGACTCAACGCAAAAATACCTTGAGGTTCAAATTATTTACTGTGGCAGAAGATATGTTAATGTAGATAAACACTTTCTTTCCCCAATCACTTCACCACAGCATGGAAATCAACTAGCTAAGCTTGATTTTTTAGCAATTAATTACAGTGAATATCCTGTTTTTAATATAATTTTATGGTAATTCAGTTAAAGCAATGGAATAATGCTAACATTGAGGATGCAGCTTTCCCGTGGGCTTTGATACAGTGACTGTCCTTTTAGAATACATTATAAGATATAGCACCGTACTAAGTAGGTGCTTTGTTAATTTTTTGGAGGGGGTGGAAGGGGGTATTATAGGTTAGATAATATTATAGATCCAAAAGGGGCAAAAGGCATGAGCACATCTGTCTTCAATTTCAGCACCACGGACAGCACAAGGCCTTTATCAGTACACAGTTAAGCTACTGGGGCCAGTTCACCATGATCTCTTAGGGCGCACTCACACTGTCCTTCTGCACTGCGCCCAGGGCTTTAGGGTACTTGTCCCCCCTCCCTCTCTCCCCGCACCCCAGGCCCGTTTGTACTCACACTGCCTGGGCCTCGCGCAAATTCTTCTTGCTGTCCATACGTCATCACACCGTAATACGTCACACACATTGATTGACGTCATTGCGATGCGTCTCTTTGTTTACAAATCTTTCCATAGACCTCTGAGTTTTTGTGCGTCTTGTCCGACTGTTTTTGAATATTTTCAAATGACCAAATCTGCAGTAAACACTCCAGCTCCGCATCACACCAACGTGAACCTTTCGCCACCATTGTTGTTGTTGTAAATGTCTGCACATGGTCCGTCCTTCTATTTACTATGTCCGAACAGGCCGTGGACGGCCCGCTGGCCGCAGTTATGCACGGAGCGGCTGCACTCACACTGGTCAAACGCACTAGGCTTTAGCCGAAAAAACGGTTTTGGCCCGGTGCGGAAGGACAGTGTGAGTGCGCCCTAACTGGTCTTTAGTGTTAGTCTAACAATAATTATGTTGCTCAATTAGGCTACATTTTAGACTATTATAAGCCTAAAAAGTTAGTCATGCTGCCCACAGGCTGTGGACTAAAAACCATATTATTCGGATGAATTAAGACGTCTACCTAAAGTCTGACTAGCAGTTAGATTGAAACCCAAGTCAAAGTCTATCTTTGTGAAATCAGCCCATGATATTTCAGAGTTGTGGTCGGGGCATGGATTCTAACTTGTACAAACCTCAGCCAGATTAAGGATCAATGAATCAGACAGGCTAGACTAACTTATTCAGCTAAACAACCTCTCTGCCCCTGCACTCGGACTGCTACTAGGGTATGGAGAGGGGGGATGGCAGGTTAATCACGGGCATGTATTTTACTCTACTACTGTTCTTTCATTTGGCTTTAAGATCGATGTCAGAGAAGCAATAATCAACTAACCAGTGACCATTTTGCATAGATGCATTAGTGTCATATTGTGCCAATGTAGCCAAAAGCATGCTGGGTTATTAGGGCCTTTCTCCACATAGCTTTTTTTCTCTGGCAGAAAGGTGCTGGCAGGGTGCTGGGGAGCACTCCATCCCAGCGCTTTGAAGCACTGCCCGTGGTTTTTGTTTCCATGACAACAACCTTAGCTTGGTAGCTAGCTTAATGCTAAGTTAACAGAGGGTTGATTGCACATTTAACAATCTTACAATGCTCATGGCGACACGACACTCTTCAGCAACACTCAGTGCCAATCTGTTCCCACAGATTGGCTTCTCTGTCTTTGTTGTGAAAGTTTCCTGAACATTAGTGACAGTGAGTGGCCGCACAAAAAAGACACTGGGTCCAGCAACTTTTTATCTAGGTGGCAGTATACACTATACTCATTGGGAACAACTGGAAAAGACACTGGTGCTCACACAAAATGCTATGTGGACACATGCCCCTACAGTGTTACATATAGTAAATATCAAGTCTGACATCAAACAGTTGTGAGAGTTTTGGCAGATGCAGTCAGCTCAGTGTTTGATGGTCAGGTTAGTTGATCAGGACACAGCACATATACTGTGGTTTTTGAATGTCATGTGGTTCTACAGCTGACATTCACACACCACTACTGAACAACCTCTAATGACATGCATGACTAATGAATAATGCTTAGCTCCTGGACACAAGTCTGATTCATATATTATCTACTCATAAAGTATACTTTATATGGATATGAGATAAATAGGTCTTAAATTGCTAATGTGGCATGTGTTGTAAATATATGATATATTATTCTTTGGCAATTGCTCATAAAACAGCTACATTTTGATGCATCTAAATCCAGTTCCGAACTTAGTCAACCATCTTTATAAGCCTTTGGAGTCAAAGGTCTTTCCCATAATGTGTTATAATGGGGCCCCTGTGTTATCAAGAAATGGCATATATTTCTCTAAAGCAGTGAGGAGTTATGGAAATATATTGCTGTGGGGTATTGTGGTTGTCTCAGCGGTGCCGAGCCCATTTATCATGATACTGTGACACCTGGGGGAAGATACTCTCTGGGAGATTCCAACATAGAGGCTGATGCCAGATAGTACACACACACACACACACACACACACACACACACACACACACACACACACACACACACACACACACACACACATACACACACACACACACACACACACACACACTCACACACACACACACACACACACACACACACACACACACACACACACAAGCACACACACAAGCACACACACAAAGACATGGAGGCACCCAGCTGATAAAAACGTACAGTTTGACACGCTCATGCACAAGATAACACACACTGGTACAGATGTCCATGCATGAGCACACACTCACAGAGACTTACACAGTGGCACAGGTACAGCATATCCTTGTATTTCCACCCACATAGACATACAAGGCATAGACACATTCTGTATAACACAGGTATGTGCACACACGTACAATCCACATACTGTATAGAGCAGAAGTAACTAGAGCAGCACAATAAGACAATCGAGGCTGAAGGAAACCCAGAGGGTATGAGAAAGACTTACTAAGATATGAGCTTGTTCCATCTCAGTCCACCAGCCGGGTGACAGATGAGACATTCAGAGTGGAATAATATGTAGAAATGCAGAAAAGAAGGAAAAGCAGTCTCAAGTGTTCATGTTGGTTGCAACACACAAAAATAACAATGTTAGCACTCACAATAAGCAGATAACAAAATCAATATACCGTCTCTCTTTTGAGTTTAATCAATAACATTCTGAGTGGCCATTATCTGAGGAAATGATCGCAAATTACTTTTCCAAGATTTTTGAAATGTCAGCACAATCTCAAATGTGGCCATCAAACATTATAAATATCATTACTGTATACAGTTATTGCCGTTTGAGAACTTTGATTAACCAACTTTTAAAAAGAAAACCAATGCCAATCAATTGTGTAAGTGCAAAAATATCCTGATGACTGTCGGACATACACACGTGATATTAGACCAAAGCAACACAACCATTATTTAGATGGAAAGCATAGGTTTTGAGCAAAGACAGAGTGAGTTTCTCAAATGACCAATATTTCCCATTAACAAGGTTATTCGAGTTTAAAAGTCAAATCCATCATTTCTTTTGGCACTTTGGCATGACTGTTTTTCAATAAATAAATAATTTAACACAAATAAAAACCTATTTATGTTTTGTTATCACTGCATCCCAGTTTGATCTCAGGAGAGATGGTGTCTGACTGTTTTAAAGTTTTTTATCAGCTGGAGATGACAGAGTTGCTTCAGCAGCATACCGAGACATCATTCCCATCAAAATGATAATTTTCCCTTCAAAATGTTGCCTCTGAGAAAGGCAAGGTTGTGTCAACAAGCAGCTTGTCTGGTTATACATGATAAGACAGGCCTGTGAATGGGTAATGAGAGAAGTTTTACACACTTGCACTTTGCTCAGGTGATATGAGATTGTGTTCTAGGGCTGAAACTCTAATTTTAACTCCTTATCCTGACTCATTCCTAAGTTTAGAGGTAAAAGGTATTGAATGTTCAGTCGAGTAGTTTTGTAAGTCTTTAGTCAATCTCCACTCACTCTGTTTTCTATAAGGGCCTCTGCTTACATCCATGCCCAGGATGTCATGGTGCATAAAAGTGGAACAATACAGAACCATACAGGCCTCCAGAAGGTGAAAACGCAGGTTAACGTATAGTGAACCACTTCTTAACAACAGAACCACCATTAAATAAACTCTGTTTAGAAAAAGCACAGTTGTACTTAATAACATACACAATGGCTACATTACACTTTGGGGATGTCCTAGTATGGTGCATACTGGCTCGTTGGAATACCTTTCTGTAACACTTAATGGAACTGAGCCATTGTTAATATTATCAATTTTACCTTTGTTTTATGACTTGTCAAAATGTCTACTGTGAAAAAAATCTAGCTTATATTGTACTCTGAAAGATACTGTATGCTAAATTGTGCTAGTGGGGCCACCTGCACAAAATTAGAAAACTCAGAAGTTAACACCCATGCTTCAGAGTTGTGTTTTCACTGTAACAGCCAGTGACATCTACTAATTGTTGGTTTCCAAACAAAGGTGCGGATTAAACAGTGAGGCAAAGGAGGTAATTGCTAATGTTATTGCTTCATGTATAACCGGGGAAAATTAACTTGTTAAATTCCATCAGGGGTTGCAACAGTGTCAACCAGTCTGAGCAGACTGAAGCTGTAGCTCTGTCAGCTACATTATTTTAGTTGAACAAGAGTCTTCATTAAGTCAAAATAGGTCCACTAAAGATAGTTAAGCAAGACAGGTTTGTGTAACTAATCAATGTGGGAGATATCAGTCAGAGGTGAAATCTGACATTGTGAGCATGAGTGAGTTTGCCTGGGTAATGGTTCTTGATAGTTCAAGAAGCTATAAGATTACCTGCCCAATTTTGCGAAATTCCTCCATGTTGTTACACCAATAGTTGAAACCTATCGATCATATATTTGGGCGTAATTTTATTTTAATCCTGAATATCATTTATATGGAGTAAAAAAAGCTTTTGTGCATACTTGGATCAGGGTGGCATTTTTATTGTGTTTTAAAAGATGCAGGGAAGTGTGAAAATCAATTTATATTTTGGATATGCCACAGGAATAACAATTTGCATTGTCTAGCACTGCAGATGAAATACAAATGCATAAAGTCAAGGTCTGTAATTACTGAATTATTATCCAATCATCACTTTTATTAACAGGAGAACGGCCAATCAAAAGCAAATTCATGAGATGTTCATATCCTAGCCTCCACAGAGGTGATATATTAAATGTGAAACATAATGTTGACATATTCCGTGTAGGGGCTATCAATAACTATTTATCTAGTTAGTATCACTGCGGCATACTTCACAGGGGGCTGTGATTTGCAGGCTTTACAGATAAAGACAAAAATGAAAGAATGAAGAGTGCAGGATTCATCTCAAGCAGCGTGTGACCACAATCATCAGTCCTCTTGATCTATTGTTGGCTGACATGCTGCGCTGACCTTTACTTACATTATCTGCCATCATTCCACCATAAACCACAGATTTATGACTTTAGTGAATGCCAAGGCCCTAAAAATCTTGTCTCCTTCTTATCTGCCATCTTGTCCTTCTTTCTCTTGCTCCCTTTTTTCAAGGGGATACAACCTCCCCACCACGTCATCTCCTCGTCGCCCCCGACCCTTCTGATCTGCTGGCTTGGTGTTTAACAGTGGAGAAGGTCAGAGTCATTAGTGACATGGTAATAGACAATGCAAATTAGAAGGCCAGACTTATAGGAGATTAAAATGTAACTCTATGTCAGGGCATAATGTCTCCTGTTCAAGTAAGAGCAAGCAGTGGTATAAGCAGCATGTGCATCATATTCATTTTATGGTGTGCAAAGTAGTACTTCAATAAAACAATAGTTGTAATAATAATAGTTAAGTACGACATATATATGTGGATTGCCAACTGTTTCAATTATTTAATGATTGTTTTAGTCATGTGACAAACCATTTCTGGTTCCAGCTTCTCAAATATAAGGATTTAATGCTTGTCTTTCTTACATGATAGTATACTGAATGTGTTTTGGTTTATTACTTATTGTACATTGATTGATACATTTTAAAAAACTATTATCAAGAGATAGGGTGGTTACCTGATAACTAGGCAGGGATGAGTGTCTTTAATTATAACTTGAACATGACAACAGCAAATGGCAGGTGTTTTAATTGACAGGGAGCTAAATGCATTATTTGTTAAAAATGCAGTGGAAGGCACACTGTCTCACAGATACTTTTGAATAGGGGCTGTAATACCCTGATTATACTAGCAAAACCCCATTATGTTGGCACCCATTTGCAATATTATTGTTGTAGTACTTTAGGTTAGTATCAGAGGTAATTGTTTGTTCTGCACGAGTGATGCAGAACAGAGTGAGGGCACAGTTATTGTTTTGACCTTTATGACCTGTATGTAGTTGCAGGTCTGAACATGTGCAACTTAACACAAAGCAGGGCTTTGCTAAGAAGCAGACATGCTTAGTCAGACTTTGACTATGAAAAGATTATGAATACATTGTTTTCAAAACAATTCAGAGGGCATGGATTGAGTTCAAGACCAACCTTTAGCTAATGAGGTAGAAGTTGCGGGACAACACTACACTTCACCATTTGGGTATGAGTTCTTGCATTTTCCCCTTCAGATCAAATTGACCTCCCGTAAAACATTTGTTTTTTGGAGTGGAATTTTCATAAAACTTACAGAGGACCAATCCAAGTAAAAGTGCAAATGCTATTGCTGTCTGTACGATCTTAATCTGAGGTAGCCTCTCCTACTGAGGAGATTTGCGGGCGCTGGAGCCTAATGGCAAAAACTCTGTGACTTCTTGAGTAGCCCCAAAAAGGGTTCTAGCCGGAGAAGAAAAGCTGTAAAGGTCCATGGCGCTTTAACATTATCAATATAGATGAGATTAAAAAGCTATTGTGACTGCATCTTTTCCATCACTGTTTCAGTTACTCTCGCATGTGTGTGTGCTCTCTAATGTCCTCTGTGAAATTCAAACAAAGAACCTCATCCCCTGTCCCCTTGTTTAGTCGTAATTGACACATGTTCTTCTGATCCTACAGTCGCCGACTCCATACATAACCTTGATTAATGACCGGCAAAGACAGCGTGCCATTACATGCCTATTGACTCTAAATCTCCAACATCAGGCAAGCTTCAGCATCATCAGTTAAAACTCATTTAGAGTAATTAGCGCTGATGGAAGGGCAGACAGCAGAAAGGAGCAAAACACTGAGTGGTTTCAAGGGCATGCAGTGACATTTTTTATTTTATTTATTTTTGCTCTTGAAAAATAGTAATGGGTTTCTGGGAATGCTTGGAGTGCTGGGAAGTTTAAATGTTTCTCCTAATGGATTTTGTGGTTAGATAGAGGACCAAAATGCTATTTTTGTGTGTACGTGCAATTGAGTGGTGTGTATGTCCGCGTGTATTGCCATCTATATATCTTACAAGTATTCCCTGCAGACACAGGTCAACTATTGAGATCTCCAGGATTTAGGCACCATGGGAAATGTAGTGAACCCTGAGGAATTCAAAAAATAATAACCACCATCAATCACAGGTGGTAAGGCATCATTGTGCAGCACGTGTAGCAGAGACACATCACGTGCACTTTGTACTTGACATGTTTTGGGTTTAAAGTGAAACTGGAGCACAAACGTAAAACATGCACAGAGTCACATACTTCATAAGCGCTTGATATACTGTATTTGAGTTTTAAATGTTATCTTTTTCTTATATCAAATCTCACTTGGGCAGTTGAGAGCAGCTTTATTGAACTCTGATACTGACCAGTCGGAGACAGCGGTCAGCATTCACAATAAATGCTTAACGCTGTACTTTTCAGGTTTCACTGAAGGCTACAGTCATTTTTTGTTGGGAGCAGCTGCGCATAGCCAACAACATTCAACATTTAAAGCACTTTGGGCTGCATTTAATGTTATGAAAGGTGCTGTACAAATAAAGTTTTATTATCATCTGTGCAGTTATATCCTTATTCATCTTAACAGGTTGTGATAATGTAGGGTTGTCTTTAGCTGTTCTAACCTGTAATAGTACCAGTACTTAATTAATAATAAATGTGATCTCACCCTACTGTATACATTTTATAGGAAAACTCCTTAGTTAGGCTTGTTTTTCTTGTTACCTAAGTTTGAAGGTAAAATTAAAATGCAGAAAATACATTTACACCTAATGACTTTGTTTATGAAGTGTATTTTATTTCGACTGAAGCAGTAAAAAGTATAGTATTATTATAATATCATACTGGTTTATATCTAGTAAATACTGTTTGGAGAAATAATGCACTACATGTTTACAAGTTAGCCGGATCTCTACAGAACATAATGTATGCATGTAATTTATCTACATTGGTTTCCTTTTAAGTGACACCTTCATATGTGAGCTATTGCAGGCACACTGTTTTAACACCTGTAGTCTTTGGTGTCCAATCTATTTTTATCATTCACGTGGAAGTTTATGCTGGTATCAAAACTGTGAAAAGAAGAAATAAAATATTGTTCATACGAGAGAGCATGGAAGTACAACACACACACAAACACGTACAGGGATTAGCACATTAGCATTGTAAATCATATGTGTGAAGTCATAATAGCATAAATCCTTGGCTAAAGATGATTATAATTAATTCCTGTCTAAGACCACTTTTCAACAGCCTCTGTCTTTTTTGCACTCTGTTACACTATTAAGTCCCATCACTTCTTCCACCAGATTATCTGTTACTTTATGAATTAGATGTATTACGACTTTATTAGCTACTGGGACGGGGGCAGATCTATGGCTTATTAATAAAATACTTGCTTGACATTGATAAATACATAACATGATGGCCACATCACAGGAATTAATCTCCATTTGGGGGGGATTGTCTCCGATTCATTAATCCATCTAATTACCACAGATCTCACCAAATATCTTCGCCCTGATCTATCTCATTCAGTTTCTTCTCCTCTCTCTCTCTTTTTTTTTATCTAACTCTGCCTCCTACTCTCTCTCCTCTCTCTCTCTTCAGACTCATGGATCTCTACATAATAGATGAGTCTGTCTGAGGAGACAGAATAAAGGCTCTTAGTGGTGTGATGAATTTTATACATTATCAAATTACATTTCTTATCAATTCAAATCCCCCCTTCGCTGCACAGGCAATCAGCCACAAAGGCCAAACACCTGAGTGTAAATGTGAATAATGATTTACATAGATCCACCACTGAGAAACAAGCTGAAGATGTGATTGTTTGTGCCATTTTATATTGATTGACAAACTAATTAAGAAAGATGCAAAAGCTTTTGAGGTTGCCTTCAAAATCCTGTATTTTCTATTTATGCGGTTATTTATTTATATATCAGGGTCAGTGCACATTAATCAACTTAAAAATCACTTTTATCTGCAGCTCTGTCTCATAATATTAAAATGGCCCTTCTGTACCTTCAATGAGTGTTGAAATCCTTTATTTTGGAGAGACTTCAGAAAGTTTTCAAAAATAAATATATTCCGGCGTGGCCGCTGGCACAGTGGTTAGAAGTTAGTAGCTCCATGTAAAGAGGCTGAAGGTCCTTGAGGCAGCGGCTATGGGTTTCGACTCCGACCTGCTGCCCTTTGCTGCATGTCTCTCCCTCTCACTCACCCCATTTTCTGTCTGTCCTATTTAATAAAGGCTTGGAAAACTGCCAAATAATAATAATAATAAAAAAGAAATCTATTCCAAAGAATAATCTTGCGTAATTTATGAGCATTGAAATCGACTTCTCATAATAGTTTGTCAATTATTATCACAGACATTGTATGGATGAAGCCCTTTTTTAACCCTGAAATGGTGGCCCCTGACTCATTTTAGAATAAAGTTTAAATTTCCACCAGACTGGTGCCAAGTGACATTGAGTTTTAGGGGCATTGTGATGACTGATTAATACCCAGAACTTTTAACAATGTAATTATTGTAAATTGTATTAGAGAACTAACTTCCATGATGTGCCTACCTGCAGTCTTGACAGACTGTGCTTCGGTATAAATTAACCTGAACTCTTCTGCAGAACTGACCATATCATCCACTACTTTCCAGCCATCTGCAGGTCCATATTTTTTTTTTACTTAACGTTTTTAAGTAAAATTGCCTGTTTGTAAACATTTGATAATGTAGTCATCTTGTTTGAATAAAACTTTGAATTGTCAATTAAGAAAAAAAATTGTTCCACTGTGGGATTATCACAGGCTTTTTATCACGCATTTCAACAGAGGATGTTTATTTTTGGATCAATAATTTTTTCATGCCTCTTTCATTGCACATTAAGTGGACAAAGGTGTTGCAAATGCAGATAAGTGATTTTGAAAGTGGCTGGTTTGACAGCAGCTTCAGCATGTGTTTCGGGAAGGGAATAATTTTATGTCTGCTAATCTTAAAGATTCAGACTAAATTGTTGTCAACTTCTCACACTTAAGGGGTTATTTTTTGACTATTATTTTCCCACAAACCTACAAAACATGTTGAAGGAACACTTCACTTCAACTAAAGTGGTAAGCCTGAGAGAACTTCATATTTTGACAAAGACTTAAGGGACAGAGAGAAACACAGCAGACATTCCCCTTGGCAACAGAGATGAATACCTCCTAGATCCTAGAGATGTCAAATCAAAAGTACTCACAAATCACAGCATGTGAGTAGTGATGTGCTTATTTCTCCATTGGATTGAAAAGGCTTTATTGTGCTAAAACCAATGCAATTTTAGTGCATTTTAATTCTTCAACTTTTTTAAGCCAAGACAAACATTCCATATCCACATTGAAATCAGATTATTATTAAAAGTGTAATATTTTTTACATATGCTGAAAAATAATAGTACTTAAATGCTTGATGGATGAATGGATTTGATGGATGAATACAGATCTTTTAAGTCATCTCTTGGTCATTGATAATAATCCTGGACGGTGCTTGGTTTTGGCTGGACTTTCTCATTTTACAGCAAAATGGTACATTCAATTTCTTTTCTGAAAACACTTCATGCAAGACATACATGAGGCTTCATCGGTTCATTTACACATCTGACCAGACTGGGACTGATCCAAAGGGATCCAGTTGTTTAACCTCTGATGAGGGTGTGCACAAGACCAATGATGTCACTGGAACCCTTTGTGCTCCAAGTGCCAATGACAGTCGTTAGATTGACAGTCGTTGGTGGGAAGTTGGTTTCGACTTTGTTAGTGCTCTATTGAGTCTTAAGTACAGTTGTTGGAGACACAGGAGGACATTTGTGAACAGTTGTTCTTTGATGTTAGATTGTTGAATCTACTAGGAAGAGATTAGGCCCTGGCCACACGATCTTCACACGAAACCAGTGAAACCAGCTGAAAACGCTGTAATACACATGCCGGGCCTGGGTATTCCTACTCTGGGACCTGGTTACAAAAGACCGTTTTCAGGCTCTGATAACGCCGGCTGCGTGTGGATGGTCGACCTAACCGGTATTAAAAATGTGCGTTTATAGGAAAGCGCATTAGGCCCTGGACAGACGAGGGTAGCATTGTAAATTGGAGATAAGTGGTGCCTCGTATCTCCTCCTCTGTGTAGCGATGGTTTCTCTACTTTTACATATATGGCTTCTTTTACTCCTCTTTCAAACCATCTGTCCTCTCTGTCCAGGATTTGGACATTGTTGTCATCAAAGGAGTGGGCTTTCTCCTTGAGGTGTAAGTGGACAGCCGAGTCCAGGCCTTAGGAGTTAGCTGATGCTGAAGCTAAGCTGAACTGATGAATCCTCTTGGATGAGAGGTGAAACATCTGCCAAGACAAACAACCAGGGCAAATGAGAAAATTCATAGGCTTCATGCAAGAAATAGGCAATGCAGTTACAATCTATATAGCTACAGTTTCAGTAAATATGAAAAAGAACTTATTTCTTTGAAAGTTACCAACTTCAGCTTTAAAGGAAAGGGTTTTGTACAGTTTCATTAGCTCTAAACAGGATTAGTACTGAACTGTGACGGATATATTTGTATAACAAATTGTGGTTAATGAGGTTTCCTCATTAAAATAAGTATAAAACACCTGTTGAGGTCAAAGGAGTTCACTCAAGCCTTCTCAGTCAGCACTACAGTGGACACATGCTGCAGGAGAGAGGATTTTTGTTCTGCTTATGTTTATGTCTCGGCTGCTTTCTAATTTAGTTTCTAACCGGCGCTCACACATACAATAGAATGTGATACATCAGGACACGCAACAATGTGAAATATTGCAACCTGACACAAAAACCTGCAAAAAATGTAATTTTAGAGCTAGTGACTCACGTGTCCAATCTCATTCTGCACTCTCTCCCTGCACAAATAGATTTAAACATAACGTGTAACATGTTAACATGTTTGACTTGTAACATGTTCAGTAATGTGTGTTCACTTAAACCTAGTTGGTAATGTAGCTGTTTTAAGCATGTTTTAAGCATGTTTTGTGCCCACTTTGTGCTGTTGGTGCTGACATTGAGTTTGGTAAGTTAATACTTTATTTTAATGATTTTGCTTCATTCAATATCATCAATATTGTTGACACTGATATAATGGCAAATGTCTATTTACATGTTTCCTCCCAATGTTTTCATTTTTGAGAATTTCTGTTCCCATAGAAACAGCACTCTCATTCTTATACTGCATCTCAAATGTCTTTAAACTATTTACTGTGTTCAACGTATATTTCAGTAATTTGCTTATTTCAGATTGGGTAGAATTTTTTAAAAGATGTCAGTCTTATTATAACGCTGTCTAACATCAGATGTTATGAAGAAGTTAAAGTACTAATATAATTTAAGTACTTTTATGTAATGTTATAAAACACCCACACCAGTAAGATAAGGATATCACTTGCGATACATCCAAAACCCTTTGCATAAACAGAACATCATAGTCTTACACACTGTACATCATATGTAGTGACACAGACATCATGCATTATTCTACACTGCTAGTTTCAAGCTCTGACAACAAGATCATATTACTGTTTTGAAAATCTAAAAGGAAACCAAAGAAATAACATACGGCTGATTGAAAAAAAGTTTTCACAAAAGTCAAACAACCAGCTATTGATCTTAATTAAAAAATTGATCATTGAGCAGCTTTGGCACAAGAGGTAGACCGACTATGAGTCTTCTTGTAAAGTGCTTTGGTTAACACTTTACATTTTGAGGATACAAGGGTCTTAAGTCGTATCTAAATCTGTGTTTTGCCTTGACAGTACACATTTATATTATCCACTGGGTTTTGAAAAAGGTATGAGAGCCAGCAAAATATTATTTTGTGAAAATGAATGACTTAGATAAGTGACTTTGAAAGGGTTTTACATACATATGTAATTGTAGGACAAGGTGTGAAAAGGATGTTAAGGAAATGACACAGCGTTTTTGTGTCGGGACAAATGCCAAACCTGCCTGAGAGCATGAATGTAAGAATAAACCTGTTTCTGGCAGAGCTCTTGTGCACACAGAGCACTGCACACTGCACTAAAAGTAGAAGCTTTGTAGCAGATACTTGGAGCTGTTATCTCTAGATGGCTAAGTATTATATTGACAGCTCTCCCACCTTGGCCCACTCATTTAATAAAAAAATACACTTTACCAGGGATGAAGAAAAATTCAAATTCACCCGAGAGAAGTGTGTAAGGCATGGCCTTGACAATGTGGGGAAAAAGAGGGTAAGCTCTGCAGAGACATGGTGCTCATGCAGTACTCATGCTTTTCACATTAATGGTTACATTAAATTGCCTGAGAAAGAGGAAGTGAATTCCATTTTTTCTGGCTGTGTGTAGAAGATGTGTGAAGGCATGATAAGTGTTAAATATAATGTGGAGAAATTCAGCATTTTACTGACCTGTAGTGTGACAAAATCATGACAAAACATGTGTCCAATGGATTTGACCACCTGAATTTGTGCACAGTTTGTAACCACTGTAGTCAAATCAAGCGAGCTAGCTACTGTATGTAACACACTGAAGCATCTTCAACAGGATCAAAGGATGAGGCAGTCTAGTCTTTACATTATTTATAAGCTACTTAAAGCAACAGGACCTGATGTTAATGAGGGCTGTGTGTTACAAAAGACAGATGGACAAGAATTTGATCAGTTGTGTATGAACAAGATTATTGAGCCTTCACAAACCATTTACACATCGAGCTAATGATGGTGAAATAAGCACAAACAATAGATTGATTGTTGATGATGGCATATAGTCTAAACATCATCTAAATCAACAGATATGTAAATATTTGATGTAAGTTGCCATGAGCTGTACTACAGAAACGTTCTAACTTATAGATCCTATCTTAAGTTTTTGGTAACATAGGATTAGGACGTGATTTAGATTTTTTTAAAAAGCCATTTAGTTTATTGCACAAGCATTCAAACTGATGCTTACTGTTTAGCTGCCCTTACTTTATATTTTACACCAAGTAGTGATAATATCTATAATCCATATGGATGCTCTTATATTGCTTTGACACAAACAAGGAAAATCACCTGGTGGAATCCAGTATTCACTGAGAGGCATTTTGACAATGTGCTGTGGTTTGATGACAAAATGCCCATTAGTACATACAGGCTACACCGGGCGATGATCCTGTTGTTAGCCGGGCAACTGCAACCAGCTTTAAAGAGGCTGACCTGCCAACATGGGAACTTTCCTCATTGGAGACAAATCAATGACAACTGACAAATCCCAGCTTTTATTTTCACACCTTTTTTTATGTGTTTCGATATGGGCTCGGTTTCAATACGTTTCAGTCCAAAAAACAGCGGTTGCATAGTTGTTTAATTTAGCGAGATGAGAAAAGCAGCGTCTATTGCTACTGCAATACCATATTGAGAAAAATCCTAACTTAGACTTAAGATAGAAAGTTTCTGTTATATGGTCCCCGGATCCAGAAATAGAGGCAATGCTTGCCAAAAACATACGGTTGCTACTCAAACAAGCTAGATAAAGCTTTATATTTTTGGCAGGTTGTGAAGTTTCCTGCATCACAGACACCATGGACCAATATATATAACTCTACACATTTTCCTCTTCCCTTTAAACACTTCACTACAGTGAATACCCTGTTTTCCTGACTATTGGATTTCTATGATAATCCTTTATACTAATGGCAACCGTAGTTACAGACTTTGGCACTTCCCTCCACTTAATAGCCACTTTCCAGTTATCTGAGGAAATGCATCACTGAAAAGCATATCACTGGCAAAGTCAGCACTATTGCTATTTACCAGCTGCCACTCCCACAGTTGCAAGTAATGGCCGCACATTTTGAAACTGCTAAGGCAATGCTTGTTATTTTAAGACATCAGCATTTATTTAGACAAACCTCTGACTTACTATCTCCAAAAAGGCCCGGTGCTCGTGTGAAACACTGCCATCAGCGTCATCACTGCAAATAGTTTCGTCACTGCAATGTGTTCCTCACAGTTCTGCTCTGTCGTTGTTGCTAGGTAACATGAAGTTTCTTGCCAACTGAAATGTTGTTCAAAACTGCAGCATGGGGTGTTAGAGAGAACATGTTACATATTTGCAGCACTTCCTGTTCAAGAAGAGGTAACAGCATGGTGCCCAAAGCATAAACTGGCCAAATTCTCTCAGTCACTGGATCTGACAGCCAGCTTTTTTTTGTTCTAGAAAAGGTGCAATAGAACGGGGAGCACAGTACCACCTGACCAAAGTATATCCATCGGTGGCTCGACTCTTATAAGAGCATAAATCTAGACTATGGTAATAGAGTGGCCAGCCTCTCAAGCCTGAAAATGACTTATTATGTGTCAGTATTTTTTCCTTCCTTTTCAAGGTATTTTGGCTTGAAGTGTAAATAATTAATTTCCCTATTTAAAGAGCGTCATGTTTGATTTATAACCATAGAGGGTGCAGTGAGGTGACTGCATAGGGGTGGTATTCACTTCTGAATGACAGAAACACCTTCATTCTGAACTGGGTAAGAATATTGAAAATAAACTGCACAGAAATGTGGAATACAGGTTTATATGAAGAAAGAAACATTTAAACATATCCCCTACAAAGTATTTCTTTTTAAAGAAAGTTAGCTCATTCAAGAATCAAAATAAATACGACTATACCTGACATGAGTAATAGTCTCAGCATAGGTTGCAGATAGATTTATAGTTAAATATATAAGTATATAAGTATAATAAGCAAATTTAACTTTTTCAACAAAAGAACACCAAACTGATTTTTTTGTGATGCATCCTGGTGAACACATAACTGCAGAGTGAGTATGTGGAGCCTCTTTCAATTATTTAAAGAAGTGACATTCATTTTCATCTGAAATATCTTGCTTGATATTTATGTGAGCAGAATTCATAGAAATCGTATAAGCAGCATTCAGGAGCCCATAGAGTAAAAGGCCCCAAGCACAAGGTTTGTTTGACCTTGCGATTGCTGTCACCTCAGACACATACATATTGAAGTAAAATGTGTATGCATTCATACATACACAAACTGCCACAGCTACTTGTGTTCAGTCATACCTCTTCACATGTCTGCTTACTTTATGAGCCATATTTATCACTTCATGCAAATGAGTCTCTTAAATAATCACATCATCCACAGAACAATCCTGTCCACCATGTCCAGACAAGAAAGGAATTTAATAAAAATAGTCAAACCTTTCGTTCTTTTAGAGTTCACCGACTCTTTCCTATGACAAAAATCTGCCCAGCTGTTATCAAACTGACCTATCACAGTAGAAGGTAAGTAGAGAAACACTGATACTGATACTATTATCAGATATATTATCAGATATCAGGCTGACCCAAGTAGCTAGATTGTACATTTTGGCAATTTGGTCAATCGATTACATTCTTTATGAATATTATTTGAATAATTAACAATTGCGATTGTGAATTAAATTTATATCTATGTATTTATGTGCTACATTTTGTTGATGTTGCCTTACACAAAAAAAAATGATCCCAGTCACTTCCACACAGTGAGGCACAAAGCTAAATTAAACACTGGATCTAAAATAGTTGCATGATTGCATCCCTATATATAGAAGGTGCAACAATGTGCTTATAGGGGCAAAACAGGAGAAAAAAAACCCAGAATATGACCACATATGACCACAACAAAGGGAGGGATCCCAATGGCTGAATAAATAATATTTCCCAGCTTTTTTATATTCATCTATTTCCAAGGAGATGGATAGTGCTGAATGTATAACTGGCCGATATTAGCGACAATAAAGACTAGTTATAATAATTCAATATTTTTTGCTTGTAGAGTCAACGAGCTGATATGGTGCTTATTTGACGAATCATGTTCACTAGACAGAAACTTTATACACACAACTTTTGAGTGCCCTCGTTGGGGTTTGTACCAAGACAGTCTTGGTGTTCATGTCAATTCTGGGGATGTTCTTGGGTATTTGAGCCCCCTCCCCTGCACCCTAATCTTATCTTGCCTTTTTGTGCATTTCTGTGTCCTTTTACTTTTATCTTACTTAAACTCCATCCATCCCTCTCGTTCCTTACCTCTTCTATACCTAAGACTCTGCCTCCGGGTCTCTGTCTTTTTCCTTGGTCTTTTTTCTTCTTTGTCTTTTTCCTCGGTAAGAACAGTTGCCAAACATGATGCTTCTCTACAAGTCTCTCCAGCGAGGAAAGTGATTCACTGAAGGTCAGCCCTTATCTCTCACTCTCTCTGTCTGCTCTGTATTCTCATATCCAGTGTGACCGTACACACACACACACACACACACACACACACACACACACACACACGCAAACAAACACACCATGCGTTCAGACTATAACTAGTTTCAGATGGGAGCTTTGAAGCAATGTAAGGCTGGCTTTCTTTCATCGTGGCATTGACTCATGTTCCTTTTTTCGTAATTTGGACATTTCATGAATATGTAATGCCTCCCTCCTGTTGACCTGACTAATATGCCGGCGAAACACACACACACATGCACATTTTCTCAAAGAAAAACAGGAGGGATTAAGCAACAACTAATTAAAACCACTTAAAGGATGATTCCAAATATTTTTAAGTGGGGCATATTTACATTTTTCATTATTCTGTAAAATTTTTAAACAGTTCCTTCGTTCAGCTTTAGCTCCTAGATTGTTCTTTCCATTATACAATAAAGGGCCCAATGCAAACTCTTAACATTTGAACCCAAAACAGTTAAAAATGTGATAAGCTGTGTCTGTGACTATGACAGGGTTGACATGTTTTAATACATTTCTGGATCTGCAGCTACAGTAACTTATACAGTAAAGTAAGTGATGAAACTTTAAAAACAGTGAAACAGTGTACGTGTTATTTTGTTACGGAGATAACCCACATTATCATTTTCATGCTTTGGTGGTCAGGTTTTTTTTTCATCAATGAAGGCCTGATGAGATACACTGATAAATACTGCCAAAAGCTCTGGGTGAATTTACATTGAATCCGTTTTTTTAGCCACAATTGTCTTCATTGACTGCTGCTAGCTTGCCAGGTTATTTTGTAGCCTATGGCTATGCTACTGTAGCTGGTCGCTAGCTGTTAAAGGTGTATTTATTTAATTTTTTTGGTGATCATAGTTCATTGAAGTTTTAAGCACTTCTATGAACTTTCATGGCTCGTTGAAGTGATTGAGGGATTGACTTCAATAACCCCCTGTGCTCTGGACCTACAGCTGCTACTGGGTCGGCTAGGCTCAACTTTAGCATGGTGGCTAAGCTAGCCGGCTGTTTGACCATGGGTATGTAAGACAACTGTCGGCCAGTCTACTCACGGATAACCTCCACCTTAGTCCTATGACCTTGGTGAAGGGAGCCTCTCTATCTGGAGAGTTCCAAGCCCTGGAGCCCACCATAGTAATCAATATATATATATCAATATCACCAGAACAGTGTTTTATCACATATAAATTTATTAAAAGTTAGATCATTCATATTTAAAACTGTCTCTCAGAAACTGGTTCATGAATCCATCTCACTCAGGTTAGACTAAAGTAATGCTCTATTTGCAGGATTATCCAAACAGGACGCCTCCAATTCATTAAAAATGCAGCAGACTCTTTACAGGTAAATTTTAACATATAGCTGCGGTACTGAAATAACTCCTTTGGCTCCCGCTACAATAACCTTCAAACCTCTGCTGATAGTCTATAAAGCTCTCAATGATTTAGCTCCTCAGTACATTGTGACTTGAGTAGAGAAGGGTCAAAGATAAAGGTGGTCAACCTCACTCTGGATAGCTTTAAAAAAATAAAGAAATAGGGGGGGCACAATGCTTTTTCCCCTTCACAGCAATCATTCCAATAAAACTTAAAAACTTTTGCAGTCGGACACATCTTGCACATCTGCTGTTCCTGCACTGAATGTTGAGGTAGATGTGCATCAAGTGCAAGATCATCATGCAAAAAAAGCCTGAATTTTGAATCATCATCTTCCACTGCAAAATGGGTCCACTGTGACTAATGACTCCACACATATAATGGCTAAGTGACCAACATTTTCATAAAGTCAGGTTCTGGAAAAAATAGTTTACTAACCTTGTCTACATTGAATCCTACAGCTGGAGGTAGCTAGCCATCCAATACTTGTGGTGGTTAATTGTATGAACAGGAGAGTAAGAATTAAACTGTTTCAAAATCAGGCACACGGAAAGAAAAAAACTGATGTCAAATACAGGAAAAGGTGAAAAAGTGCAGTTTGATAATGAGGTTACAGCTGAACGGCTGTGGTGTTGTGTTATATGCCACGCCACCTCATGCGTGTCTCTCTCTCTTCCCCCCCCTCCGCCTCTCCTCAAGTTCCTTCTTTCTTACCATCCCTCGTTATCAGGCAGGGTGCAGGCATTGGGACCGCCCACAGATAGGTGCCCATGAGGCCTGTCTCTCTCTTTTCTCTCTGTTCTTTCTGCTCGAGGTCGAACACCATCAGGGGGTGCGATTTAGTGCGATAAAGTGCTGTCTCATCCCAAAAAGACACATGCACTCACACTCATGCTCGATTTTGACAGAACACATGAAAAAGTGTGAATACAATAATTTGTCATACATATGCAGACACTCAAGTAATCACACTAACATGTTAAGCACTCGCACAATCAAGGCTGCATACACTTGCAAACATAAGAACATTTGTCATTTTGTTTGTCTGTGTGTGCGTGTGCGTGTGTGTGTGTGAACTCCTGGTCACACTTGGTGCATCGACAGACATTTGAACTTCTGTGATTTATCAACCTAAATTAAGTTCAAGTATATAAGCAACATAATGATTTAATTTCAATTTTGGCAAACATGTAGCAATCATTCATCTGTGAGATGTTGCACCAAGAAATACCATATAACGCACAAGAAAACAAGGGAACACTTTTACAGACACACTCTTTATTCATGCTGATTGCTGTCAGGAGTAGACCCACACACACACACAAATGCACACACACACACACACACACACACACACACGCACACACGCACACACACACACACACACACACACACACACACACACACACACACACACACACACACACACACACACACACACACACACACACACACACACACACACACACACACACACACACACACACACACACACACACACAAAGACATCTAAAGCGACTGTATCTAGGTGAAAACAGATAAGCATTCTGGAGCGCTTGAGCTTCACCACCAACTGTTGCCCCAAATGCTGTGTTGAATAACCTTCTAGATGTGCATGTGTGTATTCACATAACCTTTGTGTTGTGTTGTGTGTGCGTTTATGGTTACATGCTTCAATTGTGTATACATACAGATAAATACGTAAACATACGTAGTTCCTTTACTACATGTCTTTGATAGTGTGAATACCATAGTTTGAACAGAAACAACTTTAGATTGTCAGTCACTGGAAGCCTTTGAAACCATCCTTCATTTACAGCCTTCTTTCACATAATTAGATTGGCAAAAGGTGAATTTCCTGACAGAGGTGTTTGTGTTGGTTAAATATATAACCTAATCATTTATTTGTGGAGTAGTCCAAGGATCCATGGTCCCATCTCGTTTTGTATGTATATATGTTAACTCTGGTGGCAATGTTAGTCAGCACAATGGGCCTTATGCAAGAACATTTTTGTATTCTTATTTCAACTTTCTCTTACTTTTTTCATACAATGGTTTTGTATGAATATACCACGTCAGATTCAGCAATGACTCTTAACATCAGATAACTGTGTATATTACCCACGTAAACTTGATGAATGCCAACAAAGCGTGAATGAGCGTGTTTGCAGGAATTGTAAATTAGCATAAGTAACAATCCGATATTACCATATAAGGCTCTGCGTCCTGCCTCATATTTCCTATTGAAATCCTGCTTTCAGAGATCTATAAAGAAAAGTTGATTATTTTAACGGCATCAGCAGTGCAAAGCTACAGAGGAACCAAAGTATGCCACACAGCTGTCAACCACAGTGGAGGCAACTCATATGCAATAACATGAGAAAGCTGCAGACATGCAAGCAGTTCCAGCAAAGTGGCTGCATGTGCTAAAGATTGTACTTTCTTTCAGCTCAGCAGTTTTAGCTTTGCCATTGTCAGTCCTATTCTGAGTGGCAGACAAGGAAAAGTCATTGTTCGCCATTATACATTAATTGAGAAAAATACTAACTAACTAATACTATGTGCTTGATTTTGATTTTGAATAGGCTTTCAAATCCAGCTTTTTAAAAAGGTGCTAACAATTTTTTTTGTAAAGCAACAATCATCAAATGCATACTATACTACGACTGCAACTAACAATAATTTTCATTATCGCTTAATCTGCCAGTTATTTTCTTTATTAATCCATTAGTTGTTTAGTCTATAAATGTAAAAAAATGTGACCTTCTCAAGGTCCAATGAGATGTCTTTGAATGTCTTATTTTGTTAGTCTAAAACCCAAGATATTCAGTTTAATATAATATAAAACAAAAAAGTGGGACATATGTATATATTTGAGAGGCTGAAAACAGAACTATCAGCCATTTTTGCATGAAAGGTTACGTTAATGATGAATCGATAGTCAAAATATTTGGCAATTATTTTTCTGTCGATCAGCTTTTAGCTGACTAATCATTGCAGCTCTATACTATAACAGAGCTAGGTCAAAATGTCTTATTTTAGCGGAATACCAGTTTAAATGCTGGGATGTTAGTAATATTAAAACATTTAAGGCAGCCATCAATATTTCTTATTTTCCTTCCTCTTGTCACCACCGCCTGACCTCAGTGGGACTTTGTGTATTTCACTTTTAACTTTTCACTATACTCGACTCTTGATCTTGCTGTCATTCTGTCTCTCACACACAGAAAGTCTTTGTGTGTCTCCAGGGTGGTCTCTAGCTTGGCTCAGTGTTATAGTATATTTGCATCTTCTGTCATTGAGCGAGGACAGAGTGCATAATCCTCCTGAAACCCGACAACTGACAGACAGTTTGGCATCCTCAGCTGAAATAACTGCCCTCTATTGCTTCTAGTCATACTACCATATCCTCGCTAGTGGAACTATTATCTACCTAGCTACAACAGTGATAAAAACAGTTGATCACACTAAGGCAAGAACTCTCAAATTTGCTCATTATATAGATATGGAAGTCAAGGTACAGTAGATTAAGGGACTAGAGACGCAGCACGTCATTGACGCTGCAGCAGAGACCAGAGGAAGAGCGCAGAGGAGGAAATCGGAGAGAATGAGTGGTGATTAATAAGCAGAAAAAGGAGTGAAAAGTGGATTTTGCAGTTGAAAAAACATTACTTGCCTGGTCGGGAACTGACAGGGATTTTATGTGAACTAAGCCACACTGGTTTTGGTGAGTTTTGTGTTAATTTTACTTTTCATTTTTACCGTGTTGTACCTTTTTTCTGGCGAGAGCTAACGCTAAAAAGTAGCTGTTTACAAAGAAATGCTCCATCACAAACTGTTTACCTGTAATATTTTGGGTATATGAAGACTGGGAATGTTATAAGAGTGACTGTATGCTGTGTAAGTGAAAGGTGTGTGCAGTAGTTAATGTGTGAGATGGAGCCGTGAGTTCAAAGAGAACGCTCCACTGCCATTTTTGAGATGAAAAAGCGCTGTAGCAGTAACGTTACAACTGTGAAGGTAACTGTGAAACATTTATTTGTTTAATTTGAAGATTTAAAGAGATTTATTGTGCTTATGAGTTACACAGGTCAGGTTTTCTGCTTGGTTTGAAGCTCCGTCGGAGCGAGGCTTGGTCTGCCGTGTGCGGGCGTGCACATGCAAAGACGGGATTCAAGATGGCGAGCCAGACCCAGACCTTCAACTCAACTTCTCCATCGCATCAGTGAGGAAGTCTTCTGCGAATGGTGACCACTACCAGAACGGTAGGAGTATCAGAATTTGGTTTTAAATTAACTGAGAACTGATTGAATTATTATTTTTGGACTGAATCGATCTAAAGCTTTTCATTGAACTGAGCACTTGAACTTACATTTGGACTGTGAACTTGATCTGGAAGTTTCATACTTTTGATTTGCACATTGAGTTCATATTTGTGAATGCTATCTAAAATGAATGTGGTCCACTATGACCTGATTGTGTAATTGAAGGTATTTTCTTACCTGTAAAAGAAAGGAAAAAAGAGTTAGCTCGAGAAGAAAAATAGGAATTCTAAATAGGTGCAACCTATCAGATAAGAGCTGCCTAATTAACTTAAATTAGCCTGACTTAAATAACTAGGTGAACTAAAGAACTAAAAGAAAGAGTGAAATACTTTTTTGTTTATACTCCCCTCAGTATCAGGAACCTGCAGGATGTTTTATTTTATGTACTGTTTTTTTTATGTGTTTTTGAATTCAGTATATTGCTGGCTTTTTGTATTTAAAGCAACGATCTCTGGTGTAATTATTTTTGCTCCCCAGTCCTTAGAACCTAGAACTGGTCCAGTGGCGCAGTAAGTGGTGTGACACCGGTGCTACACATAGCTATAGCACAAGCAGACGACAGCAGCCCCACGAGCGTGGCTGTGTGGATGGATGAGGTGATCATAATTGTTCACATGTTCGGGCGTTGTGCCTTTTTTAATTTAACGGAGCATTTGGACCCGGAAATCATATTTTGAAAGGGTGTTACGTCAGACTTAACAGCCGGATCACTATAGCTGTGAAAAAACCCGAGCTGTGCAAACCCAGCTCCTGACACTATTCCCCTACCTGGGAATTCAGAACGAACGGGCAAATGCCATAATCTAAGTTAATGCTGCAGTTGCAATTATTTAAGAAGTATTTTTTTTATTGGAGAACTGCAGCAGTATTTTTTTTTAATATTTCTTCTACATTTTAATTGTATGTTTCATACTGACGGATAAAACTGTTCTGTTTAGTTTTTTACTAATTAATTACTAATTAATACTAACTAATTCATTGGACAAACTTGAAAGATAGCTTTAAAAAATTAATTTAGAGGGGAAACATTGAAACATGCAAAGTTTAGACAGTTAACATGATATGATAAGCCACATTTGCTCACAGCTCACATTTATCACTTAAATAGATATAGCTGGTTTGTAATAACGGTTTGCGGTTACAATGCATGTCAAAAAATAAAAGAAGAAAGTCCTCCCCTGTGGGTTGAGAGTTCCAAATGGCACAATTTGTATATTTTCAGATTAAGGGTTTGGGAGTAATAGAGCATGCTAAGTCTTTACTATTTCACTACAAACTGAACAAACATGTTAGAATATAGTTGGGGGTTCACCCAAAGGGCTTAAATTTCAGTAGCGTTTCACATATGCACTGTGACTTTGTTGAAAAGAGGTTGATACCATGCTAAGCTTCCCTGGGTGCTGAAATAGAGGATACAGCAAAACTATGAAACAGGTGCTGTCAAAATTAGATTAGTCAGTTGGCCAGGGGCTCGTAAAAACAAATGTGGCCCAAATAATAATTTTCATTACTCTGCATTTGTGTTTTATCTTTCTCTGAGGCATCCTTTCCTAATTTGTCATGCCTGGAAAAGCTATTTTCCACACACCAACATGAAAGAATGTTTTTGACATGTGACCCATTTCCCTCTCCAATAAATAAGAGGATGAATAATTTCACAGCTAGGAAGTTTAATTGGAGCTTTTTACGAGCTTTTATAACGATTGTAATGCACTCTCAGTGAGCAGAAATTATTAGTTATTTATCACCAGTTGCTTGACTTACTCTTATTCTCTTAACTTGATCAATTGAGAGAAGATGACCATTCATCAACTGAAGTTGTATGTCCTTATTTTGACATTTTGACATTTTATTTTGATATTTCTTTTGCAAACAGGGGCTTGTTTTCATCTTGACCATAGATTTGTGTTACAGCAATGGACGTAGCCTCTGGTTCTGAAAAGTGAAGCCAAAGCAGACGGGCCTTAAACCTGCATTCTTTCGGCCAGCAGGGGACATCTCGACTGGCTGCAAAAAGAAGTCTGATTGTATAGAAGTTAATGAGAAAATCGCTCTACATCTCACTTGATTGATCAGTAAACATTTTTCTGATTCATCGTCTCAATTGCTATAAGTCTTCTTTGATACAGCATGATGTTTATTTTGTTAATGATGGCCCCATTTAGAGTATATAGCCAATAATTCCAGTAAAGCAGGATATTCTTTAGGATTTTGCATTTGGTTTTGGTATTCATTAAAATTGCTTAACTTGTGTTTGGGTGTTGTCTGTGTTTAAGTCTTAGGACAAACAGTGTGTTTTCAGGTAATGACAGTAAACCTTACTTACCAGCTAGGCTCCTATCACTGTGGTGATCCAGTTGATGGAGGAAGTATTTCTCTAATCTGAAGACATGAACAGGAGGACAGCCTGTGGTCGCCAGAAAATATGTTGCTCATCTAATTTCCCTTTCTTGCTATTTAATGATAGTCTTCCAGTTATTTTTTCATTCCATCCCTTTGTTAATGAAGAGGGGTGAAAGGGAGCGGAGATTAGTCTTTTGATACTCTCGTTTGGTCTGCCTAGGCTGATAATCATTGAAAGCTTAATATGACACAAACCAGTAATGGTAGAAGGAGAAAAATATGCTTTCTTTGATTCGCTGTGTTCATTAAAAAACATGTTCACAGTTATAAAGGCTGTTTCTGATGGCCACCTGTGGATTTCCTTCATCTGTGCTTCTTCCTTCTTGCAAAACTGTGTGAATGTCACTGCCTTTCCGGTTGGTGCTTCTATGATTCATGAACAGTGATGAATGGCCAAATACATGCAGATCATCAGCACCAAGCCGCACAGTGCAAATACGTCATATGAGTCATACCCGTGATGGGTGTAAAGAATATAAGAGATCAGTGCCCCTGAGTTAAACAGGAGGGTCCTACTTGCACTATAATCAACTTGTGATTCCTCTTGTAAGAGTATCTCTCATGCACCATTCATCTCTTTTCATCTGGTAAAGTCAAGCAAAGGTTACACACTCTTGAAAGACAATCACACATTACATTTCCCGGGCATACACTGTGTGGGAAGTATCCATCTGTCTCTTACTATTTTATACTTGTTGCCTTTTCGGTCTCTCTCTGTTTCTATGTATGTCTTTCTCTTCCTCTGTGGGGGGATAACAGTCAGTCACTCGGACTATGATGAATTAGGGGTTTGACTCATGCATATTAGACAGCAGTTCATACTGCATTACAAAAGAAACCCTGTTCTAAATAACCAAATTAAAATGAAATGTACTAGAAATGATTAAAGGCAAAATAAACACAGTAGGAGTTTCATTGCTAAAAGAAAAATCCAAACAGTAAGCTGGAAGTTGCTATTACTGTAGTCTCAAATTTATTGACAGGTCATTCATAAGGGGTTGCACGTTGAGTCTGTATTATTTTTCGTATGCATTTTATAAAATCTGTCTTCCGGAAAAAAATCATTACTCACAGCAACCTTGCACACTGAGTCCTATGTGTTTTATTAGGATATTCGACAAATGCTGTTGCTTTGTCTCTCGCTCCTTCCCCCTCATTCCCTCTCTCCACTGGAGGCCTGGCAGTTCGCCACTATCTGCGCAGTTACCTAAAGGAGTTGAGCTGTCCTCCCTCCCCATTTCCATCCATACACTGTTTTCTACCTTTCTATGTGCTGTCCTCATCCCCCTCTTCATCATCATCCACCTGAATATTACTATCTGACCTGTTGAAAGTAGACTATAATCTGAATTATGTAACTTAAAATTTTGCATCTCTTTGTTGTAAAGTGCTTTGTGCTGAGCAATGAAGTGAATCACTCAGTTCATCAGATGGTTTAGATGATGGCATTTGTTTGTGCGGTGGATCTGAGAAATACAGAAAATCGAACCTGTTCTGAAAACTTTAATGACAGACAAAGCTTTTGTTGTCGCTGTGTAAACATTATTTTAATTTTAATTTTAAATGTGCAACCCAAACGTGGACGTGGTGTCCAAAGGCCTTAGCGGTATTTCACATCTATATCAATGTTTTCTGATGCTGTTGAAAGCTTTTTTTTAATCAGTAATGTGAAGTATGTTGTATATATGACCATAACAAATGTGGAAAAGTTACTTTTTCCAGCTTGTTCCAGAGATGTTCCTAAAATTTATAGGAGTAGCGGGAAACAAACAGATTTAGACTTCATTTAAAATTTTGGAAAATGGGTGTGGCTTAGGTGGATCGATTCATCTGGACTCACATAATCCAGGAAAAACAATGTTTTTCTGAACCTTGTTTCAAAAGTTTCAGGCCAAAATGTAAAGTTTGTTGTTTTAGCGCTATGATCTGGATAAATTGCACCACCTTCGATCTACAGTAAAGCACATCCCTGGGTCCACAGCAATACAGCCGCCAAGTGTGAGGTAGATGGGATGAACGGTTCTTGAGATATGCAAATTACACACACGCACACCTCACACACATACACAGAGGCAGACAGATTCTTTGCTTTATAGTTAGAGTATATCTTTTTTTCTTCTTTATTTTAAGTAGCAGAAATAGGAATAATAGTAATATGTTTAGCTAAATGGTCTCTGGAGTGTCTGTTACTTAAGTTTTTAGCGAGACAGATGTTGGAAACTGAAATGATATCCTTTCTACACTATGGATTGGTTAGTTAAGCATCTGGCACCTTACAGAGAAGTGTGTGGGTGCAAAGAGAGAAAACTTCTTTCTAATTGGTAGTTAGAGGAAACAGGTCACCTGGCAGTAACCACCATAGTTATGAAAAACGTCTTTTAAACAACTAGATAGATACCTCATGCACTCTGTCTGTTACTTTGATTTAGCAATACCAATTTACACGCACGCACGCACACACACACACACACACACACACACACACACACACACACACACACACACACACACACACACACACACACACACACACACACACACACACACACACACACACACACACACATTTAAGGGCAGACCTTAAGCAGACGGGTTTGGTAATTGGTACCTTTGGTACGTGTCTATGTTTGGTTGGCTGCTTGTTAAATTTGAACATGCATCTATATCCACTTATTTGTACAAGATTGCTATAATAAGAGAATGTGCATATGTGGTCACATGTATTTGCTATATACAGTGGAGATCAAAGTTAGAGAACAAAGTATTAATTCTTGATTTATTCTGAAATACTGTTATTTTTTTGGAGTTTAGAATTTTATAGAATGTCCGCTGTGGCTTTACCACTGCTGTACTACCTGTTTTTTTTTAATAATCAAGGCACTTCAACAAAGGCACTGTGTCAGAAGAGAAGATTTCAACAATGTATATGAATAGTGTAGAGGCCCTTGGTTTTAATGACTTCAGCACATCTGGGCCCACAGGACATCACTAGTTTCTCACACTGCTCTGGTTCGATCTTGGTCCATTCTTCTTGCAGTCTCTTCCACAATTTAGTAACTCTAGTGGGTTTCTTAGAGATTACTTTGTCACCAAGGATTTCCAGAATGAACTGCTTAACCTGTTTTACAGTGTGACAGGGGGCATTGATTGGAAGACAGTCGATAAGATAATTGATTACAAAAACTGCCCAAAAACAACAACATAGCAATGTAATTTGTACGCTGATAGCCAATATATTTGTCCGGTCACAACCAGCCATATAGATAAAACCCATCTTATTATCTACACACTATACATCATAATGACAAAGTAAAAACAGATTTTTAGATATGTTTGCAAATTCATAAAAAATAAAAAACTGAAATATCACGTGCAAAAGTTCATGGCCCCTTTGCTCGGTACACTGTTGAAGCGCATTTGGAAGTGATTCCAGCTTGGGTTCCTATTGTGTAGGAACTTACAGGCTTTACACAGCCATCAACATCACCAGACTCTTTATATCTGATTTTCCGGGCCCCTTACAAGATATACTAAAACCTCTCTGCATTTGAATGGATCTCTATGAGAATTGAGATCAGGGCTAGATTGAGATGTAAATGACACGGGTGCAGTATGGAGCAGGTGGTTGGAAAAACAGCAGTAAGTCATCAAGGGTCGGATGGACCAAGTGCCTCAAAGTAGTTGGATGGATCACTTTACGGGCTGAATCTCTGGGCTGATTTTCCTCTTGAACTCTTTGTAAGAATTAGTCAGGAGAAGAAACCTGATAATACTTTTTCACAGCACTGTACATGTATAAATAGCTGTAGATGTATATTTTATACTAATACATCTCTCTTTTGTGGACTACATGTCTCAAATAAACTGATTTAATTTGTTTTAATGCAGAAACTGGTCAGTCCATAAAAGAAAATAGTGATCTCAAATATTCATGAAAGAGTTAAGTCTCTAAGAAGCACAAAATATTAAATAAATATACTACTATTATTTATTAAACAGCTACATCCTCACTATCATATCTGTGTGATTAAGATTAATTTGGGTTTGGTTGCTTGGTGCTGCTAGTTATTTTGGTTTTGTTAGATATGTTCTTTTTTCCTTTTGCTTCAGAATAACCGCTGAAAACAACTGTGGGGAAAAACAGTAAAAAGGTCCTCTGTAGTCAATTTTTTTAGCCTGAAAATAATGAGCTCCCATGCTGAGAAGCTCTTGACACTTTTTTGTTCTCAGGAAGGTCCTGAGTCATATTTAAGATCATAATATACAGTTCAAGACTTTCAAATGACATGACAGAAGGTGGCATTTACCAGATTTGATGTATGTATCTTTCTTATGTTAGAACTCTAATTTTTTCTTTTTCTGAACACATGTTTTTATTTGTTCGCTTGTGACTTTTTGTGCTGTGAAAGTCCTAATTAGAGTTGTCACCCTCTGTGTCAGAATTTTTAATGTTTTAATCCTACTGGGATACAACTCCACTTTAATGATCTCTCTTCTCAGTCACAACATGATATAATGAAGGGCATATCTCTCTCTTCAATAAGAAGCTAATGACTTTTGTGAATATATTTCAAGTAACAGTGCCATACACAATGACATGGCCACTTGCTCTAAGTGGTCAAGGGATTGTAGTTTCCTTTAATAGCAAGGATTTTAAATGTTACTGTTGCTTGAGGAATTAAAGCACATTCTTTCCATGCCAGTACTTCATTGGTCCACTGGCGGCTCAATTCACTGTAGATTCCATTCTCAACTATAAACTACACTTCTGTACTGTGTATATTGTGGGGTTTATACAGAGGTATATCACAACAATGATGTATTCCATGAAGCTAAATTATTACACAATAATATCTAATTTCCCACTGGTGATCATTAAAGTTTCATAAGCCAATTTGCTTTGAGAAGTGATCTTTTAAGTTAATCGATGACTATTCTTTGAGGAATAAAATAACACAAATATGTTAGAGTTGATATTTAACAGCAGTTCATTTTCTGTTGAGTAATTCCCAGGTACCTTGCAACAACTTGTTGGTCTAATTGCCAGATTTTTCATTAACATGACTCAAGTCACAGCTCTCAATGCCATGGAAACCACTTTTAATTGTTAATCCAACTGGGCTGTTGTGTGTATGTGTGAATATTTCTACCTGACAATGTGTTCTTTTAATCCATTAACACCTGTGTGTATTCATACACCTTTTTGCCCCTGTGGCCAACACTGCTGCCCTTCCTCAGTATTTATAAAGCTGTAATTGTGCTTTGAATTACCATTTCTATGAATGCTCAGTGCAAGTCAGCCAGCAGTAACTGTGGTTTTCAATCAGGATAGTTCTTTTTCATTACTGCTCTGTCCTCTGTTAAACACAGCAGTAAAGTAGACCAAAGTGATATTTAGTGCTATGCTCGGCACCCTGGAGTGAATCTCTTGCGAAAGACTTGAAGTTAAATAAAAAAATGTGGATATGCAAGAAGATGTACTACATGCATATATGCAGTTGGTTGGGAGACGCAGGTATAGTGAATAGGCCCTTGGGGCCGAAACATGGAACGTAGAGGCAATTTCAGGCATTAGTGCATTCTGGAATGTTTCACCTGACAATTGTAACGCAGCGCAAGCTTGAGCATTGCCACTAGAGCCACTAACGTTATAACAACTAATAACGTTGAAACAACATCTGTCTGTGTTCACTTCCACTTAGAACAACCACTGCTGACAAGTTTGACGAAGCTCCAGCTGAACATGTAGTATGCATCAGCATATTTATAGCGCTTTGTCACCTCTTTATTCAGACACACATTACATCGTCCGTTTTCTTTATTTTTATAGCTTCTTTGCAGAAAGCACAGCAGTACATGTTCCTCCACAGACTCTGAGCATGGGAACGCACTGATTAGCTCTATATCATCTCCCTGAAGAGTGTCATTTGTTACCTCTGCTGGCGCACAAGAGCGCACGTTCAGTATGCTCACCGGGGAGGGTTTGTGCCAGCTGGGCCGAGCATTGTCATTTGCATCAGCATACTTGTGTGGACCATGTTTCTGCCCTTACCACACACACACACACACACACACACACACACACACACACACACACACACACACACACACACAAACACACGACTGGTATGCATTTTACTGTGCCATGCATCGAGCATCACTTCTACTACTACTACTACTTATAATAATGGGACTCAAGCAATAACTGTAGGTGGTGTATATGGTTGTCACGGTGATGAATGGTCTCCAGGACAACACAGGAAGTCCATCTGGGAAGAAATCTGAAAAAGGAAGTAGATAACCGAGACTGAAGAGACACAGTCACTACCTGATTTATTCATCCTCATCCATCATCTAGAAGTCACAACTATTGGTTTTTACAATGAGTAAATGGCCAATAAATTGTTTTTGGGCTTTTATGGCCACAGACCAAGTAACAACAACGTATTTAGGCTCATATAACAAGAAGATCAGCCTAATGTTGTGGCTCCAAAATAGTGCTTGCTTTCAATTGAATCTGTGACCAGCAAATAAAACTGGCTAAGCATTCCCTAATGTTGTCTCATTTGTTATTTCCCTCTTTGGTTATTGTTTTTTCTTCTTTACCCTGTACTTTCTCCCCTGCAATCTCCACCACACCCACTCATTTTTCTTCCCCTCTTTCAGAAACTGGACTCTAAGCGTTTAAGTCCTGTTAATGACTGCAGTCATTTGATGTTGCATGGGTTATCAGAGCTGATTCAGATTGACAGTGAATAGTGTCACAGTGATTTTCATGTAACCTACTAACATTTCTTTGTACCCACTCACTAATGTGTATGTGCATTACTGAGATACTGTGCATGCATATTTTTTTCCCATTCTCACTCACTGTTTAGTAAACAGCTCAGACTTCTGCTAACATGAAGATCAAAGGGAATTTTCTATGTCATGCTAAAAATTGCTCATCCTGTACGTGTGTGTGTGTGTGTGTGTCTGTGTTTGTGTGTGTGTATGTGTGTGTGTGTGTGTGTGTGTGAAGCTTTTTGTGTGCACGTCTGCATATGTAGATCACATGGCATGTGAGGCATGTAAAATCAAAGGAAATGGGAATCATGCATTACAGAATCTAAGACTTAAGCAGAACACAGATTGTTTACAAAACACATAAAAGCATTGGTTGGAAGGAATATGTTATGTGTATTAAAAACAAGTCAACTTAATTGTCAGTAATGCTTTGAAGAGAAACTAAGAGAGAGCTTTTATTTTAACATATGCTGCCACCTTATTCATGTCATTTAGCCATGTCATAACCCGGCACATGGGCCATGACAAAAACAGCAACAAGACCAACATGCAACATGTATAGATTATTTGTTATAAAAATAGGAATGTAAACGAGGTAATAGAAAAAATTAGGTAAATATGTTTTTTTATTTTTTATTTTCTTATTATTTTGGTAGAATTCAGGTGAGGCCATTTGTAAATCCATTATGCATAAATAATTATTATGATGTGAGTTTAAAGTCATGAAATAGTAAATAAAATGCATAACAAGTTTTTATTATATATTTTTATCTTGTTTTTCCAAATTGGTTTGGCCTGACATCAAGGAAAACAAGTAGCCCAGATTATTTGCTCAATGTATTGTTGCACATGCCATAAACTCAACCACAATTCTAGCACACTTACATGCATGAAACTAAACATACAGTTAGGCGAATGAGTTCGGAAACATACCAAATGCAGATTCTTGCCTGGCCAAGTATAAAAATGTCAGTGACCTTTGCAGTCGCCTGCTCTCAGTGTTTCCCAAAGACCAGGTAGCAATGTGTGGTGCAGGGCCTTTTGAGGGGCAGGGGCTCAGACCTCACCCCTGTACAGACTCTGACAACAGACGACGATAGATAGCACAGTGACTCCCCTACGCTTGCAATTTTTTTTTATTATTTTTTTTTTGGGGGGGGGGCATATTTTCTGATCCGCGCTCTCTGTTCGCTGGTGTGCGTGCATCAGAAAGTGTGTAAACGCGTGCCCATGAAGAAACAGAAATGACAGGCAACATGTGCACTTCCCCCTTACAACTATAATTCACAGCATACAGAACCATTAATCGAACCTTCCTTTCTTTTATTGAACCAAAACTATAAAACAAAGTAATATTGGTAGAATTTCCTTTTTAAAATGTAACAGGTGAAATAGTCAAACATAAATGACAGATTAACAATGCAAAACCGAAGGCACCATTCAAATAATAAAATAAATAAGCTCAATTAAAAAAATGGAGCAGATTATGGGACCTTCAAAAATATATGATCTGTAGCCTACTACTTTCCTTTTTGACAAAAAAAAAAAGTGCAACAGCTAAAAGCAGCAACTGGCTGACGAGAAGGCACCTTTAGGTTGTTGTTGTTGTCAGAAGCTAAATGTAGTCACTTGAACATTAATGGTAGATTTTTCTTTACAAACAGAAGCATCTCTGTTACCTAAAAGGTGGCTCTTTTTCCTCATCTACTTGTTTCTGTTTATCATTGTTGTGGTATCTGCTTGTCCTAGGTCAAAAGGTGCACCTGAACGCACCATGAAGTCCCGTCAGCGCGCATCGTTCATTGTTTGTTTACAAAACTGACGGAGTAGGCAAATATGTTTCCACATCGGTGACTTTAGAGAAGCAGGAGGATTCCAAAGTTAAAATAAAAGTCATATTTGTAGGGGAAACACTAGCACGAAAGCATTCAGCCAAAGTGTTTTGTTTTAAAATTCACAGTTCTGCAGGGAAGGGAGACTGGCGTTGTTTATAATTATTCAGCTCAATCCTAATTCTCTTCTAAGGTTTCAAAAGCACGGTCCCATAGGAAAGTACAGGTCATGTTCACTTGCCCGGATAAAAACAAAAACCTGTTAAACAATAATGAGTATAATTTAATCACACCTTTTTGCAAGTGATATTTCTTAAGCCCAGTTCAAACCAATGATTCGCAATGCGACAAAACTGTTTTAGAATGTTGCAAGTGAAAGTTGCAGCGATGTGAACTGACCATGGAGCTGACCCGTCTCAAACCAGCTGATGTTGTCTCCTGTGACTCAGCTTGTCTTATCGCCAGCAGTTGATTTGAGAACGTAACACACGTCATCTGTTTCAACAGCCAATCAAGTCTGAGCAAAGTCTGCTGGTCAAGTCACTGACAAACAGCTGGTTGAAATGGCCGTTATGAACGAAGGCTCAACGAGAGAGAGACGAGCAATACAATGAATAAGGAGAGTGAGCACCGTAATTCAGAACAAAGCAATGAATCAGGGAAATAAAATGTTATTTTTGCTGTTTCATCACAACTAGAAATGCAGCTGAAGAAAGTATCTCACTGTCTCTGTCCTCATTTAACTTCATTTCAACTGTATGCAGTGAGGTGTGCGTCTCATTCTCTCTCTCTCTCATTCTCTCTCTCTCCCATTTAAAAAAAACGTAATCAATCTGTGACGCTCGGTTTTGCTTCTGTGGCGCAGCGCCCACACATTGGTCTATGTATGGGAAACACTGGATCTTGAGCACTTGTGATGATGATTAAACACCAAAAGGAAATATATTTTGGAAGAATAGTGTTCCGACCCTCCAGCAGATTTTCAGAGACTTGTAGAATCTATGCCAAGAGCATTGCTGTTCTGACGTCACGTGGCGATCCAATGTCTTACTACAACATTTTATGTTGGGTTTTTCATTTATTTGGCACCAATCTGTCTGTCGCAAGAATATGAGTTTCTGGTAACTATCCATCCTCTCACATCTGACAGAGAATACTGTTCTTATCTTGGTGCTGTTTTTTTCACGAGAGCATTTCTTTTCTTGATGTCTTATCAGTTGCACCTGCAAAACAGCAGGGCTTGGCATTTTCAACATAGTGGCAATGGGGGGAAAGTTTGCAAACTGAATCAATTCCAGATTCCTTATACTGAGAAAGCCTGCCAATGAGCATTTACTACACCAGAAATAACATGTCGGAACATCCCTAAGCTGTTGCAAAACAATATTTTCATCAAGCTGCAGTATGAGTCTCTCAGGGACACTGCTGTGATGATTACCTCATATATGTGTGGGCTTTATTCATTTAGAAATTTGAAGGTCATCCAGTACCTTCATCCAACTTTTTAGATTGCTAAACAATAACAAAACACTGGCATGTCTTAACACAGTTTGTTAAGTCAGCTAAAATATGAATCAACTCAAATAAAGCTTGATATCATAGAGTACCTCATCTCTCACTAATTATGTTAAGACTGTGCATTTGCAATTACCTTTAGGCAGATATAAATGCTGCCTGGTTGCTGTGGATGTATAATCCACTTATGACAGTAAAGATACGGTTAAAGTTGGTCCAGATGAAGAAACTGATAAATTAGAAAGATTAATCTTGATGACGGATATAGACTAGCGCATTCTGTTTATGCCTATCCGCAGTTGTAACCTCCATACCTTCCCTCTTTGCTGCACTACATGAAAACTGCACAACAGTTGCATGTGCACATAATACGAAGGAGACAGGGCATAATTGAGACTGCTGAAGCTTAGTTTGACCTGTCTGTCTGACTGTCAAAAATCTGCCTCTGTATTCACCTGTCTTAACATGTAAATGTAGTTGTTTGCTTCTTAAAGTGCACGAACCTCTCCATTTGTGACGATTCATCTTCATAGCCACGCTGCATTTTCATCTCTTCATGTGTCTGTCTAAACATTTAATGCTATCCATCACTCCACTTCCTTCCACCCATCCAGAATCACTAAACTAATGCCATGTCCTCGTCCTCCTCAATACCCACCCGCCCTCCCACCCATGCCCAATGTCAACAGCGCCTTTTCTATCTGATCTGATGTCAAGCTGAGACATAGGCCTTGATATTTTAGTCGAGGTTTGGACTATTTCCAACTCTAACTCCAACCTTTCCTCTTGTGTGTACTGAGCTCCTGTATATCTTTGCTTGAAGTACAGAAATGAAAAAGAGAAACAGCAAAGTCAAATAGCATAAAAAAGACAGGCAATTTTGAACAAAGCCTATATGGTAAACTTACATTAAGATGTGTCAGTCAGCAGCTTTCTGGGCGGCTGTGGCTTGGTGGCAGAGTGGGTCGTCCTCTGATCGAGAGATTGGTGGTTCGATCCCCATCTCCCCCCGGTCCACATGTCGAAGTGTCCTTGAGCAAGACACTGAACCCCAAATTGCTCCCCGTGCTGCGCATGGGTGTGTGAATGTGGTGTGAATGTGGTGTGAATGGTTAGATCAGATTAGATGGTATGTAGATGTCCACTGCCATCAGCGTGAATGCCTGTGTGAATGGGTGAATGTGACAAACACTGTGAAGCGCCTTGAGTAGTCAGATGAATAGAAAGGCGCTATATAAGTACAAGTCCATGATTACTACAACCATTAAGATGCCATACTGAAAAGAAGGGAGGAGAATTGCTAAGTTTTTTTTTGTTTTTTTTTAAAAGAAGAAATCTGTAAAGCCTGATTGCGTGGCACAAATGTTATCATAACGCCCCACGTTTTGGACCATTTTTTCCTCTTCGCTATGATTCCTTTTTATTGCAAATTTTCCATCAGCATGGCCACATGAGTTTGATGTCATTGTTTTGCAATGCACAACTGTCAGGAAAACATGGTAAATGGTAAATTAACTTGTACAACACACACACACACACACACACACACACACACACACACACACACACACACACACACACACACACACACACACACACACACAAATAGTGCCTTTCTAGTCTTCTGACAACTCAAGGTGCTTTACCACTATTAATTTACCCATTCATAGAGATATTCATACATTGTTGGCAGAGGGTACCTGCTCATCATGTAATCTAATCTAAACTAATCGTATCTAATATAATCATTCAAACCATATTAACGCACATGCACATCAGGAGGAACAATTTGGAGTTCAGTCTCTTGGACACGTCGACATGAACATGTGATGAACAGTGAACTGAATATATCAGTTTGCAACTAATGAACAGGAGTATGAGTGTCGTTCACTCTTGCACTGTGTTAGAGACTTAGACTAAGATTTAGACTTCTCTTTATTGATCCCTTTGGAATGAGTCCTGCAAGGAAATTGAATTTCCAGCAGCTTACAAAAACACAAGGGAGGTATATAAAATAAATACAGTATAGGATAACCAATAAACTCTTAGCTAAATAAATACAGAAAATATGTAGATGTTAGAATGCAGGTAAAATAAAATTCACGGAAAATTAAATCAGATGAGTTAAATGTAGAGGAAATGTATGATATAAAATATGAATGACTGTATATGACAGAAATAAGCAGTAAGATTAGATTATTGCACTGAAGAGTTCCCAGGTATGTAAGAGTAGATTATTAATTAATTAATTGTTTACGGCACCCAGCACACTGGTGTTATGTCAAGACTTTCCCTGTATAGATGTTTTGCTCCCTACCTAGATCTGAACCAAACCTTATCCCTAACCCTACTGAGGGGCGCACAACAGATTTTCCTCAGCCACATCGGCAACAATTGAAACAATCCATCAAGTTGAAACATCAGTCTTGAAGCCGATTATTTAAAAAACAGGTTAATTTTTTGGGACTGTGAGTACAAAATTCTAAATTATGAACTATGAGCGTAAATAAGCTAATTGGAATCTGTGTAGGACTGCCACTAAAGATTTTTTTTTTTAATTAAAACAAATCAAATTGATTGTTTAATTTAGGCTATGTTCATTTGATTGACAAACTGTATGTCGTTGTATAAGGCAACAAAAGCAAATATAAACAATTGTTTCCATATAAAAATGCAAAACTGTAGATTCAAACTGGCAACAGCAACATGATGAAAAAGAAATAAGCTAAAATAAAGAGAGAGCTGCTTATCTTATTTTGGTGAACCAAACCTAACCCATTCTACCACCACAACAAACTCACTTCTTAAATGTAACAATTTTCAGTTAGTTTAGCTTGAGTAATTTATCAGTTACTTTCTCTGCTCTCTGTTTGTGCAGCACGATGACCACACGGAATGCTGCGGCTCCTGTAGTCAACTGCTGATTATAACGGACACACTCTGCTGTTCTGCAATGGCCATGAAGCGCCAGAGGTCTGTGCCCGTGTCAGTGCCCGTGCCCGTGTCCGTATATTTCGCCAACTGGTAAAACACAAGAGCAAGGGATGTTAATGATGGTGTGAAATTTCAACAGTGGTGCTCATCAGCACCACAGCTGCAGAATGAATATAGGGGAAACACTGATAGGAATGTATTGAAAAGTTTTGGAAAAAATGATGCGTCCACTCAAAATACTCATGTTGATACAACATTTCAGCATCAACGTCATTGATCATGGGGACTAATCGCACCAGCCCTAAATCCATGTGAACTGAACTTTGAGCTGGCTCTGTTGTATTGGCATGATTTTACAGGTCAATGTAAATGGCTTTTGGCTGCTTTTATTGCTGACTTTGTATTCATTTATTTCATTTAGCATTTTGTTTGAATAAGACGAGAGAAACACAGAGACCAGGACGGAATTAGAGGAGGTTAAAACCAAATGTACAAAGACAAAAGATGAAGCGCTGACGATGGCAAAGGTCCTTCTGGAAAGGAAAGTGGGTCTTCTATGTCACTGTGATGACAGGCTGAGTGTCACCACTGGGCACTCCGTCTCATCCCTCTGGAGAGAGTGACACTGACACAGGGAAAGGGACTGTCACCAGCATAACCCCTCTTCTGGCCCTGTAGCATGTGTGTGTGTAGAATGTGTGTGTACACCTCTGAACATTCTGGCTTTTCCATCCCTTCATCCGTGTGTCACTCTTGCTAGCACCCTAAATGTGTATGAGATACAAGTCATGTGTGTGTTCATGTCTTGTAGCAGTGACACAGTGTAACAGTGCAGGGCTAAGCTGGTCACATACTGACAGTTGTGAACTCTCCCTAAGGACAAACATGCTGAGACTTACCACCCTTGCTCCTTGTGACTACGCATGTAGTTTGGATACACTTTTCTTTTTGATGGCAGTGTAGTTTTAGATGCATTTTAAGTGTTTTATACTTATATGGTAACAATTTAAAGTATTCACACCACATAAACTTTGAATCACAGTCAAATAATTAGGCTTATTTGACACAAACCAACAGAAATTACTTTTAACAGACAAAGAAAAAATGTGAGGTAATCTTAAAGCCTTGTAATGTTGTCTAGCTTAAAGGCCCCATATTGTAAGAATGAGATTTCAATGTCTTTTTTGAAAGTAGGTTGAGGTGCTACAGTATATCAGTTCTGGGATAAATTAAATAAAAATAAAAATTTGGCGCTCAGTCCACATAGCAATACACACAGCCCGTATTCAGAAACTGCCTCTAAACGAGCCGTGAGGACTTCTGTACTGTTGTGAACACAACTATACTATACACAGTATAGGTAGAAAGTTACAGCTGTTACAGTCATTCCCCAGATCCAATGATGGTGCAGAAACGCAGAGAGTGTAGATACGAAGTAAAACAAAGCATTTCAGATAGAGGGTAAATACAGATATATTCAGAAAAGACAGTATGAGAAATTTTTTTTTTTTTTTTTTACATTTAAGCATGTCAACATGCTAGTAAAAGCACAAAAAAATATGAACCTGAAAATGAGCATTATACGTCCCATTCTAATTATGAATAGTCTCTCCTCATATAAATTTTAAATTTCATGCTCTGTAATTCCCCTTTATAACTGTTCCTTAAGTGCTGGATATTCAGTTTCTGGGATTGCATTAGCAACACAAAAAGGAGATTATGGATTCAGAATTCTTGAGAACAACAAAAATTGCTAAACTGAATACTTTTCTGTATAACAGCTGGATGCTAAGCAGCTTATTTATGGCAGAAAATACTGCTTAACCGTAACAAAAACGAATATACTGATACTGATCAGACATTTGAGATGATGGTGTCACGGAAAAGCACATGTGTTGTGTGTTGGTTCATATGTACTAATAAGTTGTAACTAATAGACAATGAAATTAGGCCATTGGATTTCTTACAAAGTTGAGAACCTCTTGTAAAGGAAGGGTAGGTAATTAAGTGCAAAAAATTGTGTCTGCACTTGTTTTTCTTTCTCAGCGAAAGTGCATGAGCAAAAAGTTGTACATAATGCATATTATTTATTTCATATAACTTCTGTCCATAACAGTGGAAGCCCTCTTTTTTGTTGTTGTTTTTTTGGAAGCCACAGTTGACATACATTTTATTCAACATAGCCAACATAATTAAGTAACCAACGTAACAAGAATGATACTGATTCAGTTGGTGCTTTTAACCTCACTTGGCATCTCTAAACTGTCCGCACTATTATTGCATATGTGTTATTAGAAAACTCATACCAAGGATGTACCAAGATAGATATACTGGTAGCTAAGATCGAATCCAATCCCTCTACTAAACCTGGTCTGTGTCGCAAAACATTAAAGTTAAGTTTTTCTCCTGTATGCAGCTTATGATGCTTTGCTGACTGCTAAAAAACACCATTCATAAACTTAAATTAGAATTTAATTAAATAAATCACTCCATTTGTCGTTCTGCTTCTGCTACTCTCTCAAGAGTGCAGCTTTTTCTGGTAGCCACCTGTTGAGCTTATGTGAGGTGAATTCATGTACTCTTCTCCTGACAAATGTAGATATCAGCAAGAGGTTTTTGGTGTGTGGGTGTGTGGGTGTGTGCCTGCGCGTGGGTATGTATGTGATGCCTGTGCCCATTCACTTGCTTGTCCTCGCTTTTGCACAAGTGCAAATATATTTGTATTTAATCATCAGTTTTGGGAAGTAATGTGTTGCTTAATAATCTGATTACTTTTCTCCATAAGAAGTAGTGTAATGGTTTACGGTAGTACATTCTGTAAATACAGTAATAACATTACTGTTACTATCCCACTTCATTACTTTCATTTCTACATGCTTTGGAGTTGTTGGAAGCCACTATTGATAGAGTAAAGAGAGTAATGCATCAATTAATGCTACACATCAATGTCTTGCAATAAGTCATTAATAAGGAAGGTATGCGCACACTGTCAATAGAGCTTTTCTTCGAGACTAATCACCCTCTCAATAGAATTAATGTCATTCATCAACAGCAACATTGAAAATTCATAGGTGACTCGGCTCTGAACCGTAGGGTCGCCGGTTCGAGTCCCTGTGTGGACCATGAATGGAGTGTGGACTGGTGGCTGGAGAGGTGCCAGTTCATCTCCTGGGCACTGCCGAGGTGCTCTTGAGCAAGCCACCGAACCCCCAACTGCTCGGGGCGCTGATCCATTTGGCAGCCCCCTCGCTCTGACATCTCTCCCTTAATTGCATGTACATAGTTCCTGTTTGTGCATGTGTGAAAACATTGAATTTTTTTTCTTCTTCTTCTTCTTCTTCTTCTTCAATTTTAGTATTTTGACATTCTTTTTTTTTATATTGCAATCCTTAAAAAATATAATGCCTTCAATTGAACCGACAGACACATGTTGCAGCACAGTGTTGCCATTTCAGCTCAGTGTGAGAGTCTTTACTGTCGTGTTTTTCTCCTCTCTTTTCTCTACACACGCCGGAGCTGGATGCGCAACACAGAGCTGGTGGAGAGCAGTTGCTAACCTGTTCCTTCCACCAATATTAGCTGCTCTGTTTCAACAATCTTAGGTTGGAAAAAGACACGCATGCAGGTTGAAATTCGGTGTTCAGAGCAATTACCACCAGGGAATGGAGTAAGGTGGACCAGCTATTCTAATTTTAGTCTTGTCCAAGTTTTGCTTAAGGTGATTTCTCCCTCACTGCAACCTTCATCCTCTGAGATTTATGCAATATGCGATGATGTCACCAATATACAAATGAGTGAATGAAATAAATTGCACCTAAAAGACTGCTTTCTGTTTTAGACACAGTTTTAACACTTTACCTGCAGTTTTCTTTCATTCATATGCTTTTGCTAGCATTCTTTCTTTTCCCCCTCTTTTCTCTCTCTGTCCCTCACTTCTTCAACTTGTTCAGCTTCACACGTCTCCCACCATCCTTCTATTTCTCTCTCTCACCTCCGGGTTCGACAACCTGAAAAGCAAAGAGGAGAAATGTGTTCTTCCTTCCGTGCTCGTTACTTTTTTCTCCTCTTTGGAGAGAACGCTGATGAAGTGGCAGCAACACCTGCCTGTGTGTGTCAGATTGTGTGCTTGTGTTTGCGTGTTCGGATCTTCCATTTGAAAGTGTGTGTGTGCGTGCGTGTGTGCACTTCACCTGAAGAACAGGCTTGCTTACGCTGCATAAATTTAGTTAAGTAAACACTCTTGAGAATGAAATAGAGTCCTGCTTCTCTCTTTCACAAAAATGTTGGCACAAAGCCTTATAGACACAACACACACACTTACCGACACACCCACACACATGATCAAACACACACACACACACACACACACACATCAGCTCTTAACTCGTTGCTCTTTAAGAAGTGAGAAAAGAAACTTAAACCCCCTCTCTCCTGCCATCTGTTAGTGTGCAGGCAAAACCCACTCTCCCCCGCCCTCTGCAATCTGCTGCATCACACACACACACACACACACACACACACACACAGACACAATACATACTCACCCATGCTCCCATTCTCTCTCTCACACACAAACACATTTATATGCATTACCAAACATTTCCCTAAGACTTGACACACAGAATAACACTCACACACATTCCCTAGCATTACACACGCTTACACACACACACACACACACACACATGCACTACTGTCCCACTCAGGCCCACTTCTTGCATCTCCAGGTTACTGACTCTGTGTGTCTGTTTCTCCTCTATGGAGCCTGTGGACAAATGGGAGAGAGAAGAGCATGATTGTGGTGCTTGTGATTGATCTCATTAATACTAAAGAGCCGACATGTTGGCGCATGATGTTTATCAAATCTTCCTAGCAAACACTACAGTGCTGAGAATAGCTCCGCAGGGAAGAAGGGTGAGACAAAAGAATGAAAATTAAAAGGAGTGGAGAAGGGGCAGGTGGGTTGTGAAAAAAGAGAAAAAAAGTGAATAATGATGTGGATGCAAAGACCAACCGGCAGACACATCAAGCTTACTAACTTTATTCATCAGTATGGTTTATGAAAACACTACGGGTCTTTATATAGAAAATGCGTCACATTTGCGGACAGGCAAAGGCTGCAATTTGACGTCCTGTCTATTTGAAACCAAGTTGTAATATTCCTCCTTTTCCAAAAGAGGTGTAAACATGAGACGTGACACGAAGCACAAAGTTGGACGTACAGTGATGCAACAATTGAAGAAGTTAGCCCCGTGATCTGATAATTCACGACTTTCTATGCCTTTCTCTGTCGTGATGGTCAGCATCTCATTCTCAATATTCTCGATATTCTCTATATTTTTCTGTGTCTTGTTTCCTTGATCAGCTGTTTCCTGCTTTTAAAACTTCCAGCAGTGGGTCGGACAACAAGGTCATCAACACCTACGCCTGAGTGCCGCCTGTGCCGCCAAGCTGCATCAACTCTGTTTATATGGAAATCGAGCAGCCAAGAAGTGTAGGGTCACATTAGGGGTCTGAAACAGACGGCAGTACACCTCGGTCTGTCTGAATGCATGGACCAGTCCACGAAAAAGGCAGCCAAATTACCGTCTTACTGACTAGTGTAATAACACCTACTGACTGCTTTGATTTGATTTGTGCTACAAACTACTACTTCTCTCAGCCTGAGAGCTCATCTCAGAGCAATCTAAACATGGGTACATTTATTCTGATGTTGCAGAAATGTGAATATAACTGGCAGTGAATCTGAATCTTTGAACTGCATGAAACATGGCAGGTCTTTACTATAGCTTAGTGGTTTATAACCAAATTCATAACCATATTGACTGCACACATACACAAATACTGATTTTGCACGTATGCAACTTATGAAATTAAGCAAACACCCACACTGGTACGTACAAAACCAACTGCTACACATGTTCGTATTTAGGTATACAAATCCAAATGCAACATGAGCTGAGCTCAATTCGGTTCAGCACACATCTACCGTGCTACTGAGTGGCGCGCAGCCGCCGTGCCCTGGCTTTGCTCAACGCAGGGTCTGAAAGATCCTTGACGGCAAATATGTATTTATTCCTCTTAGATATTTCATTAGGCAATTATAAAATAATAAAAATATATGTTAACACCAACAGTAATGAATAATGAACTCAAGGATGTTGCGTATCCAGGGTAAGTATAACTGCAGTATATGGAAAAGAAGATTCTGTTCTGCTCATTCTATGTACACAGGTGTGGGACAATTATTATTCTGTCTGTCAAAAGTAGACAGTGTTTACAAGACATGTTTACAATCTGTCTCATTATTTTTTATTTTTTATTATTTATTTTTTTAACGAGTTAGACACCATATAACATACAATAATTAATTCAATTTACAAGAATATTTACAGGAACTGCATATCTGATGAATGAAAACATCATTCTTGCAGCTTTCATAAGTCATTCAAAGTTTTGTAATCATTTGAACTGTACCTTAAGTAGGCCTACAAAATCCCAATACTCCTCAGAGTGTGACTTGCCATGGTTTCTCATTGTTTAATCCTTTGGGGGATATAGTTTTCAAATTAAAATGCCATGGAACCTAAATGAGCTGTTATGTTTAAAGTCATTGCACTGCTACTGGCTATTCCCTGTCGTTTCTCCTTATGGAGATAATGTGATGTAGGGTTGGGCAAATATATCACGATATATTTACCATGCCTAAGCACATCAACGGTTGCTTTTTTCAAGCCGTTTTTTTTTTTTTTTTTTTTTTTTTGGGGGGGGGGGGTGTTTTCATTTTATATTGCTATTTTTATGGTCTGCCTCAAAATGATGAGCCAGTGTTACAAAGTCGTAAAGCTGCTCATGAAGTAGTGGAGAGACAGGTGGGAAAACACACTTAGAGCTGGCATACTTTCACATCTTACTCTGTGATTTAAGATTTCTGTCTTCTTGAGTTGTTCATTTTTGTAACAGTGGAAAGACTAACTAAGATGGGTTTGGTGAGTTTTATTTGAGTTTGAATTAAGTGTGTTTTACAACAAGTTAGCATGGTAATTTAGCTAATGTCTTACTCTGTGAGATGCAGGGACACAATATATGGACCAATGCAATTGTTGGTTGCTGGACTGCAGATTGGAAAATTTAAACATATCGCTTAACCCTAATGTGATGTATAGGTCTGAGTCCTGTATAGATTAATCGATGATTGGTCTCAAGATTGTGATCAAGAACTGCTTGTAGGCATAAGTGACAACATATCCTGATTATACAATGTACTGGATAAGGTCATCTAAAGATGTCGAGAGGCAGCATGTAGACAATAAATCTGGGCCAAACACTGAACCCTGAGAGATAACCTTCACCTTCACTAAAGGCCCTGACAGAGAAGGTAGCGATTCCTAGCCTCAACTCATAAGAACAGGTCATTAATTATTTCCCGGTGGGGCCTTGTATATTGTGATGGTCTTCATTGTATAACTTGAAACTCATTCAACAGCCAAAATTAAAAATTTCAGGCAACAATTTAATGCTGATGAGATGTTATAGGTCATGTCTCAACCAGCTCAAGTCCATTAGACTAATGGAGATCGAAAAATTAAACACTTAATCTGGGGATAAAATAAAGCAGTAAAATTCTTCAGAAACAAAAATTAAAGACAGGCGTTGCTTATTCTTCCACTTGAAAATATTTTAAATAAATACTGCAAAGTTTTAACTTGGTTCAGGGCTGAGTTCTCTAGTGTGCAGAAATCTCTTCCTTCATTCTTTTGCATTGCCTATGTTTGACCAGAACCTTACTGTGGTGCTGAGGACCTCTCATCAATAAAATGTTCCAATTTAAAATAAGGGAGCGAAATATTTCACAGAACAGAGAAGCACACTAGAAAGACATAATAAGCCAATGTAATATCCCAATGCAGAGAGAGAGGATTGTGCAAGGTTTGTATGACAATAAGTGAGTGTGTCCGTACCTAAACGTGCTGTTATTGTTTCTTATCTCATCCTCATCTCATAATAGAACAGGCAGAGGGAAACAGTCATTAACTTTATCCTCATAACAAAGTGAGTCTACCTTAGTCCACTGAGCCACACAGATGCTGCCTAAGCCTACTGTCTGATTAATAGGAAGACTTTTTTTTCCATACGATTTCTAGCAGAGCGATTGACAGTGAAGGGAGGATGCTTCAAGGTGTACCTCTGAGACCAGTTGACAGCTATATTCATTCTTGGTTATTCTCCACGGGCATTTCCATTGAGAGCTTTCTTGAGAAATACACAGTTGACAGATATGCATCAGTGACTTCAGTCATATGCAGATGACACATGCAAAGGGAGAATGGCTGGTAAGGCCAGAGGGCATCGGCCAACCCTGACAAAATCAATCTCCGTGAATTTCACACTGAATAATAAAAATCAGGCTGCATAAAAATAGAGGCTGCCCAAAAGCAGCAACACTATGTCTCAGCCCTCAGTGAACCCTTCAGTTATACAGAAGTCTGGATTTGTAAAACTGTTAAATTCATTTTTATCACTAATACCAGTAAATCTCTGTTTAAATTCTGTTGTTACTGTTCTCAGTTTATTGTGTACCACTGATGAAAAAAAAAAAGGTTTTGGTCAAGTCTGTCTATAGGTTACGTAAATAATAGGTCTTGATTTGGGTTTACTGTTGTTGCCTTAGTGTTTGCATGTGGAAAAGTTGGGTCACAGATATTTATTCACTTTGAATCATCACTGCTCTTAGATAAATTTGGATAGATGCGTTGTCCTTTTACAATTTGGCATTTTAAGAATCAACTTGCCATTTTTAGCTCTTTATAGATAGCCACTTGCTTATGACAGTCAATGAGCAATGGACAGTTATGCTGCCATTTGAATATGTGTAGGAGGCGGTGAGGGCATCTGTTTTGCTTGCAGTGTGCAACAAATTACTGCCAGTAATTCAATGTCTTTGGCAACGGGATTATGAATTTCTACCAATCGTAGCCCCTGCAACCGGAAGGAAAGGATTTCCAAACGTGCCGACTGTGGTGGGCAGATCTAGGTCAGGATCTCTTTCTTTTTCTATATACAAATTTCAAATGGCATGAGCCATTGGTTGCACAGGAGGGTTACATCATGTTTCTTGATTGACAGGTTGACAGCCTACATGGGTCAACATCTTGTAAGAGACTCGATTGAGACGCAGAAATGGTTCATGGAAAGAGTGAAACAAGCTGCTGTGATCATGGTGGAGCCACAGCAGATGTTTTTTTCTTCCTGTGAATCTTGAAAATTAGAAGTGATGCTACAGTCTAGTTTCTTTGTGCTCAAATAAACAAATTGCCTATGAGTAATTATATAAGAATGAGTCCATGCTTATGGGTGGCTCATAGATAATGAGGTTAAGGTCATGGTTAGGGTGGGACGCAACAAAAGCTTATACAAGGCACTCAGTGATAACGAATACACAACCAATGCAGGGTTTTATTTATTACCTTGAAGCGAGACAAACTCCTAATTATGACTTACTTGAGTAAAATGTATCTATAACTCAAAAAAAAATATGTACAGCTGTGGCATCAGCTAAAAGAAATGGCCAGAAAAACAAACATGAACAGATATGGATAAAGAGCAGACAGATAAAGGAGAAACATGGAGAGATACTGACAGACGGATGACATATACAAGTGGGTAGGCAGGGGGATGGGCAGACAAATAAGTAAAGGACAAGCAGTGTTGCTCTATGATAACCAAGCATTAATATTGTATAATATAACTTAGCATCCACCGAGAAGCAAAGAAAAACATCAAGCTATTCAGTCAGAATCCTGCAAAGTTAACGTCTGAGCCCCATAGTATCTTGTTGATATCCCTGTGAATCTTGAGGTCTTTCAACATGCACAGTGTGTAACTCAGGAGATCCCATCAAGAATAAAAAGATCATGTTCCAAGTTTATTTATTTATTTAACTTTTCTCCTTATTCACCAACCTGAATTACAGTTTGTTTAGCTCTGAGATACTGTATTTATTTCTCTCTCTTTCTCTCTCTCTCTCTCTCTCTCTCTCTCTCTCTCCCCCCCCCCATCCCTCCCTCGTTGTTTTCCCTTCGCTCTCTAACCTCTTACCTCTCTTTCCCCTCTCTCTCTCTCCCTCTCTTTACTTTGATGTCTGAGTGTTCAGGGCCCTCGCTGCTGAATTAGTATTCCCTTCATGATTATTATCTAATGGGGGTTTGGAGGGGTGGGTGTGCATTTGGTAAACTGTGTAAACTGGAAATGGAAAGTTGACACTGTCTCTGTGGCCCCATTCATACTTCAACTAAAAGTGGAATATTTTGGCTCCACGCAACAAGCACATACTATAAAAAAAAACATTGATTCGAACATATTTGAATAAGGCTGTCAATGAGAGGGCAAACCAATACAAATGAGAAACATGAATACTTGTACAGACATGACACAGACTCCATCGCAGTATGTATACTTTTCATAATTTGTCATAAACTACAGAGGGCCCTATTTAGAAGATCTTTGGAGCATGGAGCAAATGCATTTAGTGTGTAAACTCCACTTTTGTTTGTTAGACGGCACATATTATGGGTGCAAAGTAAGGTGCAAGGATCAAAGGGGTTGTATTTAGTATCTTCATTGGTCATGTGTGTGTTAAGGGAGTAACATGAATGAGATCAATCATAGTGTCATCTCCCATTCACTTTTAAATACCAGGTGCGCCTTCAATGGGTGCATTGCGGTTTAAACTGTGGGTTCTGGAAATGAGAGAATCATGCAGTTTTCTGCTTATCTGCTCGTGTACGAAGCTGCGGCTTCTCCACCAGTCCTCTGCCCCATCAACAACAATATTTGACTGAATATGAGCAAATGTACCGATAAGCTTACTGGGGAGTAGGATTAAAAGGACTGTGTCTCTTTGTGTGTGTAACAAGCATGATGAGCAGAGCGGCTCTGATGGTATCCGAATCCACTTATATGTTAAATCATCCGTCTGCCACCCACCTGAATGAATTATTTCACTTCCCCTCTAGGCTGTTGCTTTTTAAATTATGTATTGTAGGCTATTGATGTATATTCTTTTGTGATTTACTTAATGATCAGAAGCTGCTTTCATTGATTGTAAATGTTTCCATGTGCATAGTAATGTCTCTGTGGGAAATATCATGGGAAATTCAATAATCAGTGAAATTACTGTGCGTAAATGTAAATGTAAATGTATGAGCAGCATCTCTTTTCTCTGCTCTGTTCACATTTTAGACAATATTATATTTTCCTCATTAACAATGTAAATGCGCTATTGTGCACTATCAGGATGCATATTTTTATAACTGATCTGTAGATTAACCATGGGGTCATGGATAAAACTGCAGACCATGAATCACTAATCTCACTTTGACTAATGCACCCTGTAAATAGCAGGAAGAAACTGTGCCTTTGACTTTACACCAGGTGTTGTTTGCCAATGGCGCAAATGCTTTCTCCTTCCTCAAGATAGCAATCGACCAACAATGCCCTTGACCACACCTCAAAACCAAGACACCTATGGGCGCACAGAGGAGCAAAAGTACATTTGCTACTGACACAACATGGGCACTGGGCGCTAAAATGACAACTTCACCAGTCCTAAACTAGCAGTCCTAGACCTTTATGCAGGTCTGTGCTGTGCTTTGCGCCGGGTGGAAGATAGAGCCCAGAGTCTCTTGTCATCCCTTGAATTTGTCTGACAATATTGGCGTGGGCCCTTATTGACGGAGGTTCCGGATTCTCGTCATCTCTCCAATTAGACATCATTTTGGCATCTTCTTCTTCACCCTTGTTGTTTTCTACTAGTAGCACCAGCCGCATGATAGATATGTCATCAACCAACTCAATCTCACAACAGGGGGGCCTCCATTTTGATCTCAACTCTGCAGACAGACATATAAACACTTGGCAAAATACTCAAAATCACCCCATTTGCTCTAACATCTGGTTGGTGCAGAATTCTGAGCTAGGAATGTATCGATGCATCTTGAGACAGTTAAAAATCGATTAAAATATGTGACTGTTCAAATTGGTTGAAATGAAAAATTAATAGGATGGTGCTTTCTACTTTTCTACGTCCGTCGTCCCATTAGACAGCGGTGCAAAGATGGTGGCGGTCACACTGGCCTGTTTTATCGGAGGTTCTAACTCAGGTTTGTCTTTTGGAAGGAAAATAAGTTGTGTATCTTCATCCACTGATTTCCTGTCCTACGCGCTAGTGACACTGGCTGGCAGCGGTGCAGAGGAAGTTATGACGTAGATCTTTTCAGATATGCCTCAGTAAGCTATGGAGGCTAGTCTGTGTGTGTAGGCGAAGAGAGACGTCGGATGAACTCAGAGCAGACAGCTAAAGCTGTTGATGGTCGTAGCACAGAAGAAATTAGCAGTTAAGTGGTTAGGTTTTTATAAATGTAGTGTTTCATATTTCCTGACGTTGGTTTGTTTCTGTAAACAGCGCCTCCACAAACAGAATGGTATTTGTCATATGTTTGTCAACTATAAATATGCTGATATAACTGAAAACTTCCCTGCAGAACTGTGAATATCAGAACATTTTGGCTGAATGTCATGTGCTATCTATCATCGTCTTTTGTCAGAGTCTGTACAGGGGATAGGTCAGAGCCCCTGCCCCCTTTAAAAGGTCTCCGTACGGCCCTGCCCCACACATTGCTACCTGGTCTGTTGGAAACACTGGCACTGTAAACACTCAAGTTAAGTGAGTGATCATGTAATTAGACTGATTTGACAGAAAGCAATCGTCTGTCAGCTTGCCATGGCAGAGTCAGCTGAGCATTCAGCTGGGAGATGTGGAGGTCTGATCAGCTGGACATCAGTTGATCAGTGGGCTGTCATGGACAACATGGCCTGTCAGAACATTGTCTAACTTCATATGGAAGTCTTCTTTGGTCTATCTCAATGTTCTTTTGTCTTTCTTCTTCTTCTCGTCAATGATCTTATTTGTGGATGACTCATTTGATGCATGAAAAGCCATTTTAATTGCAGAGTTAAAATTGTTCTCTATTGGTGTGTGAGCCATTGTATTGATTTCTGTGCCTTGCAGTCCTGGGGTGGCATGCGTCCTTGTAGAGGCAATGATTAACACTTCAGTCAGTCAGTGCTGTCAATATGTGGTTGGGACTCTGTCGGGACTTTTGACATTTGGTCTTGTGGTTAAAAATGTTATCCACAACTTCCTTACTTGTCTTTTGTTGCTGATTTGTACTTAATTTTACTTACTTTACCTCCACCAGTATCTAATTCTTCCTTCTCTCTTCCCACTCTGTATTTCTTTCTGTCTTTTTCCTTTTCTCCATTTTATTTTGTTCTGAAATGTATTTTTTCATGTATTGAGCATCACTGGGTTCTAAATGAAGCCAGGCTCCCTTCACTGCTTCATTCTCCCTTGTTTCACCCTTCTCACTTCTTACCTTCTCGTCTTCTTTATTCACATCCACCTCCGCTTCTTCATGTCTATTTTGTCTAGTTCTCCTCCTCTTCATCTTCATTTGCCTCATCTTCCTCCACCCCCTCTTGCTTAACTTAAAGCCACAGCTGAGTGGTGAGAGTCTCCTGCTTTACCCTCCACTGTATCTGTGTCATGTCTCTCAGGCCTGACGAACCTTCACACAGTTCAGAAGATGCCAGGAGGAAGTAGACCTGACTCTTCCACATGCACACATAAACACGAGCATGTACATAAGCTATAATACACTAAGTACAACATGTATACTGACAACTCAGATGCACAGGCATATGCACACATCCACTCTTACACACGTGAGCGTGTGTGTGTGTGTGTGCGTGTGTGTGTGTGTGTGTGTGTGTGTGTGTGTGTGTGTGTGTGTGTGTGTGTGTGTGTGTGTGTGTGTGTGTGTGTGTGTGTGTGTGTGTGTGTGTGTGCACCTCCATATCTCTTCTGACTAATAGATTTTGAACACCAAGTGAACTTTTTTGGCATTATTTCACAGTATATGCAAAGGCCAAGTAAAGCCAAATATCTGCTTTTATCACTCATTTTCACAGTGCAAACTGAAAAGCTTTAATACTGACTGAAAGACTGTCTGAAGCCCCTTCCACACATGCACTGCAAACCGGAAATTATCTCGATATTACCCCAGAATGCATCTGAAACTGAGAATCTCCGGTTGCATGCTGCATGTGTGAAAGAGAAACTCCAGACTATCTCTGGACCTGATTCTCCTGGCATTGTCCACGGTTCATATGTGAAAATAGCTTGACACAGAAAAGGTATTGAACCAATAAACTAAAGTCAACAAGTAGTAACCTCATCTCATCTCATCTTCAACCGCTTATCCGGGGTCGGGTCGCGGGGGCAGCAGCTTTAGCAGCAGCTTTGCGTTGAAAGGAGCCAGTTGAAGTAGTAACCTAACATTTTTAAAAGCATTAACAGTTACGGTCAAGTTTCTTAGCAGTGCACATCTTAAAGCTGCACTAATTAATCTTTTTATACACCAGTGCATTAACTTTAGTCACACTTACTGTAATGAATTAAGATTGTCACTTTATATTGTTTATTCCTTTTGTTCCCTTTTCCTTGTTTCCTTTGCTTTGTTTCATTATTGTCTAGCACTCTGTGATGTGCTTCTTTGAAAGGTGCTGACTGTAAGTTGGCTTTGTTTCTTCATGTGAGTGGATAAAGGCCAGAACTTCACTTTATCAACATGACTGTCTCTTACTGAATATAGGATTTTGTGATCGTAGGGATTTTCAGAATTTTTGTCACCATATGAGTGCTGTTTTAACAGCCTAGTTCACACTGATTTTATTGCAGCTTCATTTGCAGGATAATGCAAGTTTCATGTTTCATTAATTAAGTCGACGGGAACAGACAGCTTCAGTTTTTTGGCATCTAATTAGGGGTATTTATTGGCCTCAATGTGAAAGTATGTTAAAATATTGACAACAGTAACAAAAGACCTACTTTTGCATGTACAGTATACACTGAATGTCCAAGATAAAGCAGCTCAGTTGCATGGAAATGACATTGTCACTGTTGCCTGGATACAGAGACTGTTGGATTCTGTTAAGATATTGAGATTCAAGGTCCTTTTAAGTCCGTCCTGTAAAATCTAGCTTGGGAAAACTTGCAGCTGCAGATAGAACTGTATTGTGAGTATATTATGCGGAAATATATTAACATACCCACAAATGCCCTGAAGCAATTCAAACAGCAAATGCACAGCTCTCTTACATTAATCTCCTGCAGTACAGCAAAAAAGTAAAAAACGAGAAGGAAAGCAATGATATAAAAAAGACTGGAAGACATTAAACAAAAACAAGTGGCAATCAAACCTTCAGTTCTGAGCACATGCTGTAGGAGCAGAGCCTGTGTTTCCATTCTGAAAGAATTTTCAGTCTGATGGTTTTCATTTCAAGGGAACTGAAATCTCAATAACCCTGAGGCCTTATTTGGCTTAACACCAGCATCCAAATGTGTGTTAGTGAGTGAACAACGAAGAAGCAAGGCTATGGGTTTGTGTGTGTATATAATCGAATAACAAAACTTGTTTATGGCTGGTGTTGTTCTGTGTGTACATGCAGGTTGGATTATGGTTTGCCCCTTGGAAATTTTTATACTTTTCAAAAAATAAATGCTTTTGTGCTCTGTCTCTCAATTGTGGACCATGATTAGATGGACCAGCCTTGAAGTGTAATTCCGGCGCAAAATCATCCGCTAACAGCCGGATGTGGCTAACAGTGATCAGCTCTGTGCAGTACGATGAACGCTATAAAGCGGCTTTTTTAACCACTAATATTGCTCAAAATAACACCCAACCTCTGCAGTAGCATGATAAGAGTCCCACACATAAAACGAAGCACTAACAACGTAGTTAGCGAACCTGGAGTTTATTAAAATAGTGTTTTGAAAGACTTACCTACTGGCCCCGGCAGCAGCTCTTCCCGTAGTAAAGTCCATTCAAGTCGATTAGCAAATGCAATCCAAAAGGAAGGAGCCCACACTTTCAGCTGAAAATGGTTGAAACACACTTCCATGCACATGACTAATGGATTGAGGGTGGTTTAGTGCACCAGTTGCAGCTTCATATGTTCTATTATTAAGTTTTAAATGTGGTGTTTACCTCTTAAGTAAAAGCAGGTAAAGTTCTGATAATTGCCTTCAGCCTGTGTGACACTGGAAAGGAGCACAGATAAAAGATGGCTATTAATTATTTTTTGTGTATTCATGTCAAAACATGGCAAGGACATTTTTTGTTTTGGTTCCTGTTTCTCACTTTAAGGCAGATGCGTTGATACACTGTACAACTGTTGTCCTTTTTCTTTTTTGATTATCTGCAAAATCCAATAAGAAAATGTGGAAAAAAAGCATGGCAAGGACACACACTTATGTTCTGCATATGTCACATTAATATTCATTTTATTTTACTATAGCTCTTCTCTAACCTGTGTATAATGGGGGCCATTAGGGCTGTCTTGATAACTGCAATATTCTAATACTGTGGTGTTGCCAGGCCAACTGCAGAGGAAGTCAACCAACCACCACTACTGCTTTTTTTTGCACGAGGTTAGTGTTTAACACTACCTAACACACAATGCATGTGTGTTGAATGTTAAATACATGATTGTAATCTGTCTTGAAAGTTGTGTGTGTGTGTGTGTGTGTGTGTGTGTGTGTGCGGGGGGGGGGGGGGGGGGTAAGGAGTTGGGCTCCAGTTTGCCATTTCCTCGTCCAAGTGATTGGCACATGGGTGGTGTGATTGAATGAGCATGACATGCCGTATTTGTCTTATAAACGATACTGTCCTTGTTGCTGTTGAAGCTGACCAGTACTTCGTTTGCATTCGCCACCATATGACTGACTCCTATGCCAATCTACTTTTTTTGCTAGCCTCAGCACTTGTGAAATTTGGTTCTGCATTATGTGTATCAATGTATAACATATGTACTGTAGATAAAATACTGCATATCACACTGTTGTGCCACCCCAATTCACAGCAGGGGGAAATTCCTTCACCGCGACAGTCCTAGAGGGACATTTAGAACTCATCTAACAATGTATGACTTTTGTTCACTCTTCATTCTCTGAGAGGTTTCAAATATTTTGTGCAGCCCACTGAAATGCTAAATGAAGGTAGTCCAAATATCAGAAACAGCCCTTGCTATATATGCTGTAAATTGTGACATCATCATAAACCACAGCCTCCCATACGGTTGAATCAACACCTCTCAAAAAATAATTATTATAAACTTCATAAAGGTAGAATTGATTGTATGCTGTTGTCTACAGACTGCATTAGTTTTAGCTAGGTGTATCTAATAAACTGGCAACTCAGTGAATAAGAGAGCAATAGTTAATACTAACCACTACCAAAATCATCATGTTTATGGTCCTGGCGTTTATGGTAATTATTTACACACCAACTGTTGCAAAGTGTGGTAGGGGAATGAAAATGGGAATCATGCCTAGATACAACAACAAAAAGAACAAGTTAAAAAAACAACAGCATATATGTAAAAAATCCCTGACAGCATTATGAATCCCTGTGATCAGAATTATGAGGCTGATGCATTTTGCTGGGCGCTGCAGTCCATCAGAGTGTTGACCTCAACATCCCTGTCTTCATAGTTTCAGCCAGGAGAGAAAGTTAAAATGTGAATAGTGGTGTTTCTGTGTAAAGTTAATAACCAGCTATGGACAATCGTTCAAATGCTTGTGATGATGCTTTTACATTTTTAAAAGATAAAAAACATCTTGCCTTTAAAAATCCTTTCTGGTCTCAAGTCTAAGGAGGTGATCTGCTTTGGTTGAACAGCATGAAATGCCTCTGCTCTAATCGTTAGTCATCCCAGCTGGATGACACCTCAGCTGGATGCGCTTTGAACTTGCTTCACCGACTGAGGCTATCATCACGGGTCACTATCTTCAGGCTGGTGCCAGGATGACTAGTGCTGTGGATCACAATCCTACTATCTTTGTACACTAGCTCTGTGTTTTTACAGTCATGGATCAATATGTTGCTTCGCTCCAGCAGTGACTGTGCATAAAAGACATTTTTTGCTGTTACTGTTGAAATTATAGTTTTTTTTATACCAAGCAAAAGTTTAAAATTAAAGAGCCATACTATCTGAATCTGAACAGATATATTTTTTTTTTTTTAAAAACAGGATTTTTTTGTGTTTATTATCACCCTGACTTTTACCTAACTACTGTATATTGTTTATACAGCGAGTTTATTTAGAAAAACATCCTGTTTTCTGATGCTATAAGATACAATAATAACTGTAACCATGAATACTATTTCTCACATCATGATGGATAACCTTATACTTTATACATATTTCACGGAAATGTGTTGGTAAAGGTATATATCGATTATATGCAATGTCCTTTCCTCACTCTTAAGGGAGATGTGCACGGAAACAGGTGCTATGTAAGCCAGTCGATATAAACCCAAACCCCTCTTTCTACAAACTACAATACTGTAACTGTATCCTACTACAGCATCTGCACAGCCAGTGACTTACAGAGTAGTAAAGTGACAGGTTAGAGTCCTTTGCCTGTGTTAAAAGAGCTTCAGTTGCAGTGTAGCGACAACTTCCATATGACAAAGTCTCTGTTATTTATATGGTTGCTGTTAAAGCTGGCACGGGACAGAAGCTACAGTCTTTAAGAGATAAGACTGGCCCTGTCTGAGAGAGAGAATGGCCAATTCCAAGAAGTAAGAGTTTGGAGACTTACCAACAGATTATTTTATTTTTTTAGTTTTCATTTTTGTTTTCAATGCAGTTTAGTTCCAGTTAGTTTCTTAAATGGTATTGCTTGTTTCAGTTTATTTTCTATTAGTTTCAGGATTATTTTCAGTATTACTTTTTTAAAGATTATTCATTATTATTGTATGGGAGTAATTTGTCTGGGGCAATATATTAGAAATCAACAATAGGTGTTAAGGTACAAACACAACGCTTTGTGAGGGCAACTGACAGTAATGTAGACATCCCAGTATCCCTTATTAAACATAATGACCAATGCTTCCTCATGCTGTATTGATAAATTGGACTGAATTGAGAATAAAATTGTATTTCGATCTCATTTTCTATTTTTAGTTTATTTAGTTTCGTTAATACACTGTCATTTCAGTTCATTTTTGTTTTTTCTAAAGTCTAGCTTTCATTTTTATTTCAGTTAACTAAAATGTTTTTTCACAAGTATTTAGTTTAGTTTTAGTTAACTATAACAATCTTACTTACCAATCATTTATGAAATATTAAGCATCTTGTGTGACGTGACCGACCTTTCTGAACATTAAATTCCATCTGTATGATTTAGATATGATGTGTTACAATGTTGCGTTCAAACCATTTTTACCCACTGTGAGCTACTCCCAACAAACACACAAAAGGCATCAACACAACTATGAATTTACAGAAAGCAGTATTCAGAGGTTTTTATTTAAAAAATTAAGAAGCTTCTTTCAAAAGAAAGAGTCTGAGCACATCTCCAATCCTAAGGGGAGCATCAGATATTCCAGCAAAGAGGAGCATAAAAACTTAAGGCAGATTCACCAGACTTTGAATTTACCCTGGGGACGACAAGGAGGCCAGTGCCAGATGACCGGAGAGGTCTGCTTGTAAGCCCCCCCCCCCCAACATATATTACAGATTGAATCCATTCAGTGCTTTAAATTCAAGCAAAAATAATACTAAAGTCAGTTATGTTGTCCACTGGAGACCAATGAAGTGATTTGAGGGTAGCAATAATAAATTTTAATTTTTTTTACTCCGAAGTTCATGTTAAAACATTCTGAATAACTCCCTAACTTTCTTCTGAGCAAGACAAAGAAGGTTATTACAGTAGTCTACCTTGTAAATTACAGAGGAGCACGCTCTGTATCTATCTTCAGCCTCGCCATTCCGGATAAAGTATAAAACAGGCACCTTATACCCATGTAAGAGAATAATTGGGGAAAGTGACAACCTGTAAAACCCAACCTACTGTTCTATTGCAGATAACTTTGCAGACTGCAACAGTCTCTAGTATTGCTTCACTGGGTCAGCAATAGGGGAAAGGGACTATTTTGAAAGCAGTCAAGTTCAATTCTAAGGCACTCTTATTCTAAAGTTTTTTCAATGTTGGACATTAGTTAAAATACCTAAGTGGATATTTATTTGGAAGTTTGGAGTCCCATGCTGGAGCTACTTCCACCGTGATCTGACCCCAGATAAGCGGTTGAAGATGTGTGTTTGAGCTAGATTAATTTGAGTAAAGGGGTATGGTACTTTTCTACTGCTGTATATCCAACTTATGCTTCAGATATATACTAAACTACTTGGTTGCTGATGGAGACGTATCACAGTTAAGGTTACGCGATAACAGTGTCAATGCTGACTTCCATTTTGGTTTGATAATGACCAATTAATTAATAATACAGCAATGGGTAAAAAACCACCATACACTAAACCATTTGCACAATGTCCTACTACATTTAGCTCACTTCAAATTACATGTGACTTTTAGCTCAACGCTGAGAGTTGCACAAAGAAAACTTAAGTTTGAAGCTAGGACACAAAATCACCTACACTAATTCAATAGTAAACACACACAAATGGTGATTCTGTATAGCTGAATAATGGGCTATTATTGACTGCATTACCTTGTTACTTTTGTCTAGCTTTTACACCAGGAGGCAATTGCTCATGCTTAAAAGAGCCGACTTACATTAGTTTGCCAAAACGACCAAACATAAATATATGTCTGACCGTTGGCCTTGTCTCTATGTGTTTGTACAACCTCAAGTTCTTCATTAGTGTATGGGTGGAAGTCTTAGATTGTGTATCTATGCGTGCACACATGCCCTTGTATCTGTGTGTAATGGGGTGGCACATTATTGGCATCTGTAAAAGCGCTGAAACAAAAACCTCAGCTGGCCTTTTTTGTTTTAGAGGCGCATATGGTAATGTTTAATTCTTTTGCCTTGTATTGGAGGGTGAAAGAGCTCTTTATATTGTGTGAAAGAGTTAGTGTGACGATTGTATGTATGTGTGAATTAGTCTTGTTAAGCCAGTTTCACGGCCTTTTCATCAGTACATTTCACTCGGGGTGTCTGCATCAGTGTGGTTGGATGTGAGGGGGTTTGCTTAAGTGTGTGTGTAGACTTACTCTCGTGTGTGTGTGTTTGGGGGCCTCAGTGAATGTGCAAGATAGTGTAATCATACATGTGTGTAATTTGGGGCTTTTCCTGGGTCTGGTTAATATCCCCAGTGTTGATCGAAAACAGATTAAAGTAGAGAAACAGACCTATGCGCTCTCTCTCTCTCTCTCTCTCTCTCTCTCTCTCTCTCTCTCTCTCTCTCTCTCTCTCAATCTCTCTCTCTCTCTCTCTCTCTCTCTCTCTCTCTCTCTCTCTCTCTCCTTCTCTCCCTCTGTCTCTCCCTCTCTCTCTCAGACACACATTGATTAGGGCAGTATAAACAGAAAAAGTTATCAGTCTCAGGGGTGGTGCTAGTTTCACAGGAAGGAGAGTGATATGGGGAAGCTGTATAGTTCAATCTCTCTCTCGCTTTCTCTCACACACACACACACACACACACACACACACACACACACACACACACACACACACACACACACACACACACACACACACACACACACACACACACACACACACACACACACACGAACACACACACACACTTGTATGGAATATTGCCTCCTAATTTCTTTGTATAAAGAAATTCCTCTTACAGACTTTGTGATGTGTGAACTGAAACTTGAAGCAAAAATAAAATAATAAGATGAAAGGCCTGCTTCTTCAGACATGGGGAAAGAAAAGCGCAGCAGCCAGAAGAGATGCTACACTACCTCATGTGGCTTCAGAGCAACACAAAGCAGGAAATATCAAAGCTAAGACTCGGCTATGGCATTATTTTTTTAATATTTTGCCATGTAGAGAATTACCCAGAATAAAGGCAAATTAATGGGATCAATTTTTAAAACAAAATACTTTAAAGTGACCAACATTTTTTTCGCCTCACCCCTCTCATTTGCTTTCCCAGTGACAGTGAAATGTTTTATTCTCCAGAGAAGGTCAGGAGGGAAATATTTTATTTTTGCCTTGTTTATTTTTCCTGTCCCGGTTTGCATATCTTTAGCCTCCAGCCAAGTGCTGTTAATTAGGTAAACAGGTAATTCCCAGCACGAGCCAAACGCTCCATGTGCCCGTACACATATGTGTTTCTGAGCTTCTGTGTGCAAGTATAAACACATGTCTGGGTGACTGCAAATGCCAGAATCAGCATAAAGTAACTACAATAAACAATAATGTAAGCGCATGTAGGGAAAAATAGTTGAAATGTACATGGTGACAGGGAATTCAAGAAGTACGTTATGCATAAAACCATGCATTATTGAACAGCAGCATTTCAAAGGTGGAGATATTAAAAAAGTAACCAAAAATAATTACTTTGAGTGTAACTCTACTATGCCTTCAGCTGAAAAAGAGTATGAAAATTTTGACTTAGACAGAAAAGGAGAAAAAGATATTATGAAAAACGGAGAGAAATATGATATTCCCTCTCTGTGTGTCAGGCTCACTGGTGTGTGACATGTCCATCTCAGTGGGGACTTCTTGCCTCTCCATCCCTATCTGGTCTTTTTTCTACCCATCATCCACCATCCTTATCCTCTGCTATTGCTCTACTGCTCCTTCTTTCGCTGCCTTGCAGTTGTTCAACCTTGATATCTTGCACATTCCCTCCCACACATAAATACTCCCCTCTTCACACATACAGAAGCTTTCCACTTATTCTGTGTGTTTTTTAAATCTGATAATGTATTCATCTGTTCACAGTATTTATCCGTCATTGTGGTCCAGATTGGCACAAAGGGGAGGTGAGTCTGTCACCACTTATTGTGACACAGTTGCAAAATTTACACCCAGCAGTCTGGTAGAATTTATGTGAAGCTTTCAAATGTCACTTATGTAAGCTGAATTCAAGTAGTTATGTTGAACAATTGTTATTAACAGTTTTATTATTTAATTGAATGATCTTTTATTGACGAAAAACTTTTTTTCATAGACAAGAGAACACTTGACTGCCTTCCTTTTAACTGCCATGATAAAGGCATCCTCACATTAGTGGTATGACTAAACATTTGGGTTTGAAAATATCAGTTTCCAAGCTACCAATGATACAGTTTACAACTAGATAAGTACTTATTTTACAGTACTTTTCACATGATGAAAAACGTATTTGCAAAGAAACCTGGAGACATCCTGTCACTCTTTAAGGCATGATGGCCATCACCTATCCCCTAGTTAACCAGATAAGCTCCATAGAATGGTGCCATAACAGACCTAAACATGATCCACATGAACACACCAGTAATCAGAAGCACTAAAACAAAGTGTACATTAGTTAAATAAATAAATAAAATTATAACGAGACAAGGGAGAGACGGAGATTACCCTAACTCAGTGATCAGCTCATCAGTCTGAATGCCTTTAAGATGACTCAGTCTCTCAATCTCAATCTCAGAACCCATCGGCTATCTGACGACAATTTTGGGCTTTGTGGTGAAGCCAATGGATATCCATGTCAAGACTTCCTCTTCCAACCGGCGGCCATTGTTAACTAGTTAGTTAGTCCAGTAAGCAACTCGAGATGCAAGCGTGAAGTTGGAGTTGAGAGACGGTGTCTCTATAGACAGATATCTGCATATTAATGCAGATGAATAATAACAAAAAGTTAATAAAAAGCTAAATTAATGTTGATGGGTTCCGTGATTGCATGACGATCAATGTGCCCCCGTCCTGTTTGCTCTCCACATAAACAGTTATCCTGCATGCAATTGAAGCCTGCTTCAACGTGATTGGCAAATATCTACTCGGACTATCGAAATTAGCTAACACGTAACCGCCTTTAACATAAATACTGACATGTTACATACCATGCGCTGATTTGCGTTACGATGTTATACATTTGCACAAATGGGTGGAGGAGACACCTAAAAACAATCAAGTAACAAGTATCATCATTGTAGAGTCTTTCCCCCGAAAACAGATGTTTTTTTTTTTATCAAACGCCACTGACGCAAACTCTTAGTGTTGCAACGCTATCATTACGTGCCCTCAATCACCACTAACTGGCTGCCTTGACAGTTGCATCATAAATCATGGAGGCAAGTTTTCTAAAGAGTCACTTATTATCTGCTCATACAAACGTCTCTTCTCTTTGTGGTGAAGGGAGACTGATTGTGGGAATGAGAAATGAGTTTCTCAAGGTTAAATACATATTATGAGAACACTGCTATCAAAGATTGGGAGTTTGGGAAGTTAGTGACCGCAATGTAGGCAATGAGAAAGAAGGGTTGAACTAAGTGTTTTTTAATGTGGTTGTCTTGGCTAGTGTGGGAAAATGTTAAAGTACTTATCTATAACGGTTAATATTCATGACCAAATGTGCAACTTTCAAAGTTAAAGTTGAAAAAAAACCCAACTCTCAAAAACTCTTGTTCTGGAACTGTATTTTTTTTCCTTTTTGTATAAAGAGCAAATATTTCAGACATTTAAGACAGAAACTATAGAAATAAATTGGTAGAATGAGATTTTCTATTTAATGCAATGTTCTTCAAACTCAGAAAAGGAAGTGATCAAACAACTAGAATTTCTGTGACAAGTTTGTGGAATCGTTTGGCACATTGTGTAGGTCTCTGTGTCTTCCTACGAGCCATTGAATATATGGTGCTATTTAACTTGCTAACATTAGAGGATGCAAGGTTACATGTACACAGTGGTTTCCTGTCCATCTTCACCCTCAAGGGAAAACAAAGTAAATGCCAGAGACACCGTCTGTGTCAAGGGGAGGTAACTAACTGACATTATAGCAGTTATAGCTTTGAGTAGTATCCATAGCGACAAGCATGTTTCCTTCTGTGAAAAACACGTAGCTTTGAACAACTCATGATAAGTGCCATAGATTATGTTTGCAGGAAAAAAAATAACAGGCCTTTTTACATGATTGGGGACTTTAAAATGCAAACCCATTAACTTAGTTGAACTGCATTTAGGAAATAACAAAGTCACATAGTCTGTTTCAAAATAACAATATGCGCTTTCTCCATACAGTAATAATCAAAGCCCGTTTTCTAAAACATGAAAAGAGGAGTCAAGAAAGTTCTAACATATCATTACTATCATACTGTATTGGGTGTATAATATTTTATATACCTATTTTGACAGCCAGTAGGATGATAAAATAATGGGAAAAAAATCAATGACAAGGAAGGAAAGGAAACACATTTGTTAGTTTTTATGTATAATAGTAATCTAATTTCCCTGCCACTCTGACTGATTGCAATCAGCAAGGGTCCTTCGCCCCTGTATTGGATCTGAGGCAAATGCTGCTGAAATCTAATTGAACAGCTTTGTGTTGTGTATCCATGAGGTGGTCCACTTAACTGTTTATTGCCGAGCTGGCCGACGGTGCGCATATCTGTGTCATCTCTCCCTTTCTCTCCATCTCTTGCATCCTTTGTTCTGGGACTCTGTCCTGCCCTGCTGCCAGACAGTTGTTTTTTGTAAAATTACAAGGTCCCCATTAAATGCTACCCAAACCTTTTCAGAGCCACTCTAATCAACAAAGAAGCCTGGCAGACATTGGTAACTTTGGTTTACACCTTGACTAGAAAAGTTCTAAGCTGCAATTACAAAGTGGAGTCATTAGATAAGCAATCGTTTTGTTAAAGTTCACTTTGCTTTATCACTCTTTTTGCTCCCTTAGCAGCTCAGTTAAGAAAAAGGTGAAGCTCCCCAGTTACAAACACTACATACATACATTCTCAGTTTTACAAAAATAATCACATTTTCTCTCAAAACATCAAGCCTTTTAAATGTGTATTATATTTTATTCGTAATGTATGAGAAATGAATGGCATCTTTACCTAACTATAGCGGCTAATAACTGTCACAATTACAACAAAGTCATTCAATATACCCATCACAACTAAAATGTCAATGATATCCTAAGGGGTTTTCTCACTCTAGGGAAATGAACACACGGTTCTATAAATCTTGACATTGTAATTAGACAAAGACACCACTGACTCCCGAAAATCCAGGAGTTATAAGTCTATTTCCTGTCAGGAGAGGGGCACACTTCCTGTCAGAGTAACAGAGGAGGTCAGAAGTCATGGAGGGAGGTCAACAGTCTGTTTCCCATCAACACCCATCAGCTTTGTCTCTTTCTCTTAATTTACTCTGCAGTCTTTTTCCACTGCACTATTTCATTCTATGTTATATGTATCTAATCTTTAGTATCTTGTCCTTCTTTCCCTCTCTGCTGCTCACTCTTCCCCTCTCACTCTCCATCTCTTGTTGCTTCTCTCCTGCTGACATGCTCTCCCCTCAGTCCCCCTAGGCTAACGCACACCAGAACAGGCCTGACTATATCACCCATTCAGCCTCCCAAATCAAATTACCATGGACAAAACAGAGTAATAAAAAGTAATGGCTTGTTATATGAGGTACACACTCAAAAGCAGATCAAGTCCTTCAGCACTCTGATCCACAATACTCTATTTGTTACTCACTTACATCTGGCTATGTTTAACTGACTTTACAGGTTTTGGGTTACGATATAGAGATATGGTTGGGAAGTAAAAGTGACATGTAAATAAATAACTGCACTTTTCTGTAACTATAAAACTGAAGAAATCACATTAAGATAAATCTCTATAATACCTGTAATGTAGGTACACATGCATATGAATGGATAGCAGTTGGATTTACTGGAATGCAATGGTACATACAGTTACTAATGGCACATTGTATTATTTTATTTGAAGTCCAGACATTGGGCTGGCAGGGTTAATGTATATTAATATTTATGCACATTAATAATGCAAACCATTTCAAGACATAACAAAAACAAATGCACATGACTGTGACTTCAATCTGGACTTTAGTGCAAAGGCTTAGAAGAGTAGGGCTATCCGGTCTTCACCCACTGCCAGGCTGTATGGAAAGAAATAAAGCATACCTTTATTGGGGAAATTATTTTTTTCCCTTGAGGGACTGCATTAACAAAACTCTAGTAACACTTGTAGCATAAATAACAACTTTATTGTGAGATTTGCTTTTGCTGGCTTTGTTCAGGACAGTGCTGACCTGTAATGTCGGTATATTAATGTAATTTCTAGTTTTTCTTAGAGTGAGTGTGTATGTGCATGTGTTTGAATGGAATGTGGCAATGAGAAACTGGTTTTCTAAGTTGGAACAGACCTGCCATTGTTTGCTGGTAACCACTATCTACAGTGTCCAAGGTGTTTCGTCATGTTATCTGCAGGTGATCCTTTAACTTCTAACCAAACATTGGCTTAACCAAAGAATCCATGGCTGTCACACACACATTGATGAGTATTGTTAGTATTGTTGTATTAACACCAAAAAAAGGTTTCCATGTAATAGAATATTTATCCTCCTGACTACCAGGGAAAGAAAATTGTCCAATAACTGTTTTTTTTTCAATTCCCAAATCTCTGTAAGGTAATTAGAATACTGAAAACTGTTTTTTTTAAGATATCTGTCAACTACAGTGGACATCGGAACGCCATACATGTGAAACGGAACCTTGATGGCAACTAGTCAGTCCCAAAGGAAATACAAAAAAGTCAACATGAGATGGAGTTTAACATCCACATATCTGTCCATCATCACTTTTGTTTTTGTTTTTTTGTTTTGCTTTTCTTTGTTGTGCTCATTTGGTATGATACTTCAAAAAGCAATTCCCCTTCTTGGAAAAACAAAGATGTCATGTCATGTATGGTTTGCTCATGCAGCCAGATCTGCGACACCTTGATGCTTGTGTTTTGTCCACAATCTCTGGAAGATAGATGGTGCCATAGTATCTCAGAGCTCCATTTCCACTTTTGATGTGGGAGAGTGTAGTCATCTTCGCTGTCACTTTCGACTCCTGCTTGGGCCAATCATGTCTTCACCAAGGAGCATTTTGGAGTCAAGAAACTTCAATGCCAGGTCAAAAAAGTGGAAAACTGCATGCACTGTCCATTTCTGAGTGCAAGATGCCATCCTGTAGAAACTCAAGATTCGGGCAACCAAGTCCACACCATCCATGTTGATATTGTACTCGGCAATTACCTGTGGCCTTGACATCTGGACAAACCATTTGTCTTTCTTGGACCATCTTCTGCATGTGTCCTGAGGTTCAATGCCATAGGAAGAGGATGCCATGGCAACTTGCTTGTTGTCCAACCACTTTATGACAGGAAGTTCAGGAGGGCTCTGTCTGACTGCCATCTCTCATGCCCCTCTTTCTTTCTTTTTGAAAGGTTTATCCCCTATGATCTTGCACTCCTTTGGAACTCTGTTTTTCATGAGGATCCAGTCCCTGTCATCCATTTGCCATCAGGGTGTCGAGGAGGTTGATCGTTTTAAAGAACCTGTCCAAGAACAGGTGGGTTCCTTGGGGAACAGAGTCTTTCAAATGAAGAACAGCTTGCTCTCCAATGCCCTTTCCTTCTGTAACCTTGAAGGTAGCCTTGCCTTGGTAGACCACAAAGTCTAAGACAAACACCTTCAATCCAGTTAGGTGTGGTTTCCCCCAGTACACAATGGCGCACTTGGCATCTACCAGTAAATGGAACCATTTGCTCATCAATGCCCAATTTTTTATGTGCCAGACAGAGGGGCCTGATTCTCCACAAGAGATCATTTGCTTTTTCATTGTCTGAAACATCAAGGTTGTTGACAATCTTAATGGAATTGTAAAACCGATTTCTGGTTATGGATTCTGCCACAATTTGAACCCTGGTATTTGAGGCCCAATACATTGGAATGTTTGGATATCTTAGACAGCCCATTTAAACAGATTTTCCGAAGAATTTCTTCAGTTCTTCAGGAGTGGTATTTAGTGTTGCTCCAGACACAAGGACTTCACACTGATTTGTGCACAGAGCGATTCCTTTAAACACAGAATCATCAATGTGCTGCTTTAAATAATCCATTGGGGTCCAGTTTTGGCGTGCCATGGCATCATTGCTCTGAATAATGGGGGGGGGGGGGGGTCATCGAGTAGGAATTAAAAAAAAATAAAAATTTTAAATGAGTCTCAATTACTACTTTGAATTATTGCTCCACAGTGGACGCTGACTGGACATAGCTGTAGACTGTTCATCATCCTCATCTGACTCCTCTGCATCTGCTTGCCCTGCTTGAGTTTCATCCTCAGAGTTCTTTGAGTCATCTTCCACTGCTTCTGGCTCAAACACTGCATCTTGATCTTCTTGATCAGACAACTCAGTACCTGAGTTTCCATCAACAATTTGGAGTAAAATTCTCTCTGCTTCTGAGAATGACTCCCTTTCTTTCATTTGAACAAAAAACAGAACCAAATTGTGGAAATGACTACAAATGTCCACTACAGAGAACATGTTTTAAATACTTAAAGACTATGCTAAATTAGACCTATAATAAGTCAGAAAAATATTTTAATGGATTCTTTAGAGATCTATATAAAATATGCCAACAACATTTTAAGCCAAAATTTGCTCAATAAAAAAAATGTATGCACTTACATTTCCTCTTCCCGTAAAATGTGCTTGCACTGACGGACATTTTCCTGTATAAGGAAGTGAAAGGTACAAAAGCCCCACCCCTTCACAGTTGTATCATTGAAAGCCCTGAATGTCCTCTGTAGATAGCACAGGAAGTTAATGCAGTAGTATGCAGTGGGTGAGAGATATTTAGGTTTACAAATGTCCTCCCCAGAGGACAAATTTGAACTACTGGTAGTCAGGAGTCATGGCGAATATATTTTTATCAGAAAAATATGATTAATTATACAAACCATGGTTTAAGGGAAGTGCAATTGAATTTTAAAGTGGACTCGTCTTCCGAGAACTGGTATTTTCTGAATGTTACTGAAATGTGTGGTTTTTTCAACCATCCTCCCACTCTTGACTCATCCTTGTCTGTTGATTTGTTTATTTTTCTTACTTTGTTCTGGCATCCCACAGTGTGCTGATACATACACCCTTTATGTTGTTCTACCCTAAAACATTGCTTAGCACCACAGGGTGATTATTACGAGGCCCTTTATCAGTTCAGTGGCTAGTTGGTCACAGTATGAAACAATAGGATGTATATGACTAAAACACAGAAAGTTCAGTTCTAGTTCTAAATGGGTAAATACTGATAAAGTTGGACACTTTCTGATAATTTAGCATCATTTTTAGTTATGATCAACATGTTTTAGCCCCCTGCGATAGACTGGCGTCCTGTCCAGGGTGTACCCCGCCCCACACCCGATGTCAGCTGGGATCGGCTCCAGCCCCCCGCAACCCCGATAGGGACAAGCGGTTGAAGATGGATGGCTGGATGGATGTTTTAGCCCCTCATATGACACCATTCGTTCTAAATAGCTTAAGAGCTATACTGTACTAGCTTTTTCCAGGCGCTATTGGCAAAGTAGCCACAAATAACATATTCAATTGTCATTCATAATAATAATAATAATAATACAACTATTTATAATAATAATAATGTTAATATTAATACTTATAATGATAATACAAATAATAAATTAAAAGGAGGGGTAAAGCTATAGCAGATTTTATCATTACATGCCTTAACAAAATATCAAACAATTAGAAACTATCCATTAAGTCTTTTAAATGAAACAAAACAAAAAATACCTTAACAGAGCACTATGTTTTTTTTACCAAACCATCCTGGTTCACTGCAATGTTGTTGAACATGGTGTGTCACACCCCCGGAAGTGATGGGAGCAAGGTGGCTGTGCATGAAAGCACCTCAGCTTTAACAGACAGCCCATTTGCCAAGCCGGCAATATGGTTTGTCATGATATACCTTCAGTAAGGATGTCTATTTCTAAATTCCAATTTGGGAATTTTATATGTCGCTTGAAAAACACTTATTGCTGCACTTATTGCTGTACCTAAACTGGACGCAGTTCCTGGGCCAAGTGATGAATTACCAGATAGCTGTAATGATGCCCACACAAGAGAGGCAGCAGTGGTTCTCACAATGAAATTTTGGAAACAATTGTAAGCTTTGTCCACCGGACTTTCCTTTCAAACCAATAGTACAACAAGAGTCAATGCAGTCTCTAAATGGTGCTAACTCAGAAGGCAATGTGGCAGTGCAAGTTGGAAATGTATCAGTTTGAATCAGACATGCTTATCCCATGCTGTTGGACTCACTTTAATGAATAAACAGAGAAGAGAAGAGGATACAAGCCAGAAATATATTATATGGAAGCACACTCTCCATAAGCTCAGCATATGTTGTTAACTTTGGCCAAGCTAAATGTTTGTGTGCACCTACCCTAAACCACACGATTGGTCCAATCTGTGTAATTGATTTAGCATTTAATGTGAATGCAGATGAACCACAATTTTCAGATTGTTATCAAGAAAGACCAAAGCAAAGTTTCTAATTGTGGCAGGTGTGTGTGCTGTGATTTCAGGGCACTGGCAGAAGAGTGAGAAATAGCCCGCTGAGTGTAAACCAGGTGTGTGAGTGTGTCCTTCCAGCTCTGAGAGCAGAGAGAGCTAGGGACATCTGACTGAATCGGTGAGTCTTTAGGCTGTTGAGATGTGCACGCACACACACAGACACAGACACATACACACACACACACACACATACACACACAGTGTAGTGAGACGGGCTGAGTCACTGGTCTGTTCCTGTGGTGTGCTGATAACAGCGTTTGCTCTGGGGCCTCTGGAGCAGAGAGCAAGTGTGTGTGCGCGTGTGTGTATGTGGGTATTTTCGTGTTTCCCTTCATGTGTGCAGAAATAGTAGAGATTGAGCAAAGGACATAGTGAAAGAGTGAAAACAAAATACAGTATATAGAAGAAGAAGTGATATAGAAGTGTTTGTGTGCGTGCATGTGTAAGGGAGAATTACACATTCATTAGTCTGAGTGTCTTTTGTGTGTGTATGTGTGCTTTCCTACATAAAACAGGAGCAGAAGGAATCTTTAAAGTGGCTTCTGTCATGCAGGATCAGAGATACAGAGACACAGAGACACAGATACACAGATAGCGAGATGAAGAAGTGGAACAGGAAGAGAGAATGGAGTGATGCAGGTTGATGGAGACGAATGTAGGGAGAAAACTGGTGAGTTGAGCTATGCTAATTATCTCGTGATCTTGAAAAAAAGAGTTGTTCTCTCGAGATAACAAATAATTATGAATTATTAACTTGTTATCATGAGAAAATAAAATATAATTTCCCTTTATAATATATAATGTTCATATATAAGATAAGAAGTTCAAATGAACTGACGGTGGCAAACGTGGTGAAGTTAGCAAAAAGATACATATGATTTCATCCAGTTTTCAGTATATAAAAAATAATATGGAATAAGGTTCATTGGATTATATTCATATATTGGCTGGGAACCGGAGGGTCGCTGGTTCGAGTCCCTGTGTGGACCATGAATGGAGCGTGGACTCGTTGCTGGAGAGGTGCCAGTTCATCTCCTGGGCACTGCCGATGTGCTGTTGAGCAAGGCACCAAACCCCCAACTGCTCGGGGCGCCGGTCACTGGCAGCCCCCTCGCTCTAACATCTCTCCATTAGTTGCATGTATATAGGTCCTGTCTGTGCATGTGTGTGTATTTCGGGCCTGTGTGTGTGTAAAATGAAAAAATAGAGTGAAAATTGAATTTCCCCATTGCGGGACAAATAAAGGAATTCTTCTTCTTCCTCTTCCGACTAATCCGACTAAATTGTAAGGTTCTATGATTTTTGGGTTGCTGTAAAAATGAACTATTAATTCCTTAAAACGACTGACGCATTTGATTTGAGGACATCTCAGAGACAAACTCAAGCATTTTTAAACTATCAATTTAGAGATATTCCAGAGATGTCAGCTTGATCGGGGCCGTTTGAATGCACCGACCATAAATGTCAGTATGGGATTCTTATGTCTCAGTGTCGCCAACACACCTGTTTGCAGAACAAACTGTGTAGAATAAACTACAGAGAAAGACTGCAGATGGAATGGATCCCTGCTGCCCTCAAGTCGCTGTAAAGAAAGTCACAATCTAAAGGAACAGCCTTCTGAGAATAGTGTTGATATTTACATTTTAAAAAGAACCCCTCCCAGTGCCTGAAAGCTGTTATAGCAGGTGCGTTCGTAAAACGTCACTCCTAGCACCAGAGCGCACAAACTAGACCAAGTTTACTGAATGTTTTAACTTAACTGTTTGTTAATTCATAAAAAAACACAAGGCTTATTTCTTCAGACAATGCCCTTATTTTAGTGTTGAGCTTCAGGTTGAATTTACAAACACCCATGACCAAATCAGCCCAAACTCAGTTGGAGCATGTAGACTCCTTACCACATGATGTCATCAGACACTACCTACAGTTATGCCCCCGTAATGTTCAACCCATATAATTATGGTTTAACCCAAGTCTCTAGCCATAGTATTGCACCAAGCATTGCCCACCTTTTCCCCTTCCCAGATGAATTCTCTTTGTGCACAAACCACATGAAATTAAATAACAGCAAGATACCCCATAAGCCCTGGGCTTAAACTGGCGCTTCTCCACCTCCATCCTCTACATACATATTCCTATCCCAAAGCTGGTGAACCTGTGCCACATTATTTATCCTGTATTCATTTTTTATACCTGCATATCCTGTTTACAGAAAAAGCGTGCAGTCACAGCATCCACTGAATGAGCAGCACTTGGGATAGGCTATCAGTGAAAATTATACCTTTGTCCATGTATTATTAAATGTGTACGCCGTGTACAGTGCTACCTATGACACCAAATGGGTTTGTTATAGTTGAACCTCACCACCTGACCCCTTAAAGGTCAACATATACGAGGCGTTGATCAAATCACAATTTTTATGCTTCCAAATCTGTTTGAAAAAATAGCCTTAAACACAGGTTAGACACAAGTCCTGTTCTAGACAACTATGCAAATAAAAAGAGACGGATTTGGAAAGGCAAGTGGAGGTAAAAAAAAAGAAAAAAAGAAGAGAAATACAACTGCAGAAATTGAGACACTGACCGACAGCTCTCTGTGAGATGATTAGAGTTCCCTTGGGAAAAGTCTCAACTACCACTTCAGACAATCCCCTCCAAAGTGCACAGGTTCAAAACCATGGTCACCAACATTCTTTCTATCTGTCTCTTGCTTAACATGTGTTGGTGAGCGTTGTAATTCACTGTCCCACAAGAATTATAGGAGTACCTCTTATCTCACCTCTATGGCTGATTCATGTTTCCTGTGTGGGAGCTGCTGATGTCGGGGCCCACTTTCAGGATGGCCATATGCCTGAAAACTACTTTAAATCTGAGCATTGTCTGAAAATAAAGAAAAGTTTCCAAGCCATCCCAAAAAACAAGTGTAACCCCAGACAAACAGGCCAGCAGTTTCTCTGCACCGTCTTATCTTATCATTTAACATAACATTTGAGATAACTTGTAATACAAAAATGTTCATGGTGATATCTATTAGTTAAAAATGTTTATGATAGTCACCTGTAGTGGCTCAAAATGTATGGAATTTTACAATATGTATCTTAAAAGGTTTTCTCAAAATGAGTTTTTTTTCTCACTCTGAGACAGATATATCCACTTCAGTAATACTTTCCAGCTTCATTCCTATCTATATTCTGAATGTTTTGACAGAGGTTTGTTCACATGTTATTCATAGGCTGACTTATACAACACTTTATTCATAAAAAAACTTTTCTGATTTATGGCGTGATAAAAAAAGATATCCAAAATACCCTCTGCAAAGCATTAGAGCAGGTGTGTCAAACTCAGGCCTGTGGGCCTGAATTATATTTGGCCCGCAAGATCATATCAAGGTCTATGAGAGCTGGCCCGCGAGTATAAAGCACATACATCGCTACTTTTCTGTTGACAAACATGAGCATCCATGCTACCACTCTCTTCGGATAAACTTAATCCACCCCTCCCCCAAAACGGCCAAAAGAAAGATGGAAAACAGGAGCTTTCAACACCGGTGGGAGGCATATTATCTGTTTATGAAGGTAAAGACCTGCAGAGCCACCATGGCGGTAACGAAAGAATAAAACATAAGAGACACCACGACAAGTACAAGAACCTGCACTGAAAAGGTTCAACATTACATATCTGGAGAGAAGGGAAAACATGCACATTTGCACTTTTTTTTTGGTTTGGCCCGCAACTTTGTCCCAGTTTTTAAATTTGGCCCACTGTGAATTTGAGTTTGTCACCGCAGCATTAGAGGATAATATGTCCACAAAATAAAATGAGAAATTTGAACCTGGCTTTATCCAAAGTTCAGATTTCTGTTCTGGAAATATATGCAAATCAGCACAGATTTCAATATAATACTACATTTGCATATTTAAACATAACTTTTCAGAAATCGTGGGGCAGTTATAGTAGTTGTCTTAATCTAAGTAAACAACTGGGGAAGTTTCATGGTGATATCTATTAATTAACAAAACTATCCTATTCACCTCTTGTGTCTCCCCTTAATACAGTCCCTTCTGCTGGTAACAGAGTGTGTGTATGTTGGCAGTGGTCAAAAGGCAAGCAGAAGGATAGAACAGAGCAATCTGTGCAGACATGGGAGTGGATATTGGCTTATTAACGGCAACACGCACACTCAACTGGATCATCCTATTATGTGTGCAATTTTTTGTTTTTATGTGTATGCATACAGTTTCTGTGAAACCTTTTTGGCATAGATAATGTAATTTATTTACAGCCTAGTTTGAAATATGCTAAATATGAAAACTATTATCACCTTAATCTTAAAAGGATTAGCCTTGCTGTACCGTAGTTACTAGAAGTGTGTTTATGTTTGGAGCTTTAGCCTCACCTTTACTCAAGGCAACAGTGCCCATCTCTAACCCCAAAAACAAGAAGTAGCTGCACAACATCTCGGGTAGCCTTGTGGAGCACTGTTGCTTGAGGAGCCATTGCATTGAATACATAAAAGTTATTGTCCTGGAAACTTTTTTTCTTTTCATTTCAATCGGTTCCCATTTCAATTCCTTTTGCCAGGGAAGATATGCCATCACGTTGCCCAAAAAACTTGTCAGTTGCATCACAAGTTTCGTGCTCCAAGGCAGTACAGCCCGAGGGGTTATTGCCAATGTGTTGCATTAATTACAAAACCAGTTCTTAGTGTCCATGCAAATTCTACTATGTACTTTGCGCTGTTTCTCGTTTGCATTTTTTGTTAGTAAGTATGTCAACTGGAATTTTCTTCCTAAAAAGTTGTCTTTGTGACATAAATACATTTGGTTCTGTTGGAAATAAGAGTTTAACCGTGTGGATGAGAACTGCTGATGGTTTACGGCCGGATCATTTTTTTACCTGCATTTAATTTTGGTGCTGCAGTATAAGATGTATGTACCTACCAAATCTTTATCTAAATTCAGTTGTTGGCCTCAGTGTTGCATCATGCCACCCTTTTCTGTCACTCTTCTCTTTTTACGCTATACTAAAAAAAAAAAAATGTTTTCTGTAGGCAGGTTAATATACTGACCCCTGATGATTTTTACTTGTGATACTTCATTTGCTGCCTGTCTTGTTGTGCAGTCCATCTCAAAATAGCCACCATTATTACTGACTTTAGCAGTGAACCCCACTTTTCTACCACCTCACTGACATACGACTTAATTAACTTCACATTCATCAGTCTCCTTTTAAGTTTTTTCTTCCCCTTCTCTCCAGTCCACTAAATTTCACCTCCCTCACTTATTTCTTTTAATTTCCCCTCCCCCCCCCCTTTCTCTCTCTCTCTCTCTCTCTCTCTGCAGGCAAAGTTAAAAAAATATTTGGTTTATAATAAATATATTAATCAGAGAATAGAAGCTACAGCTGTGGCTTAACGCCCTACATGATTTATGAACTGCAGACTTCACAGCCACCTTCATGGTTCAAAATCTCATTATTTGCTATCTTTTTCAGTCTTTCTGTACACTTTTTACTAAAGATTCTATATAAACTGTGCCAATTACCTATATTTGCTAGTTTTTGTAGGCACAGGGTCGTTGCAGCATGTACGCCACTCTTTAATTGTTGTCTGTGTGAGTTACACTGCACATTGTGTCTAATTAATCACATTCTTTCATGTGTTAGGAACACTAAAAACAGAATAAAATGTGACACCTTTACGCAGGGACATGTCATTACATCGTCATTGTAGCTTTTACTGTAGGTTACATACATCAAAGCTGTCTTTTGCACAAATGGGTTCATGTTTTGCATGATAGCGTGGAAAATGGAAAACCCATAACGGATGGGTTTTTTTTAGATCATAAATTGATACATGGATAACCAAACTCAGGCATCCCAAGATTCTATTTTCCAAATGTAAAATGCTATTTCCATGTAAAATATAATGAATAGGCATAATGAAGATCTTATGAAGAGCCTTAATGAAATAATAGAAATCAACAGTATAAAGCTCCTCCTCCAAATAATACAGTGCAACAAGCTTATGTTAAATGCATGTGTCATAGATATTTCCGCACTGTTTCAATCCAGTGTTGCTTAATTTGATTGAAAACATAGTTTTGCATAAATGCTTATAATAAATCAGTTATTCTCTTTTTGCTTTCCCCCATTCACAGGGTGGGACAGGGACATCAGAGGGTCAATCAGAGAGAAGCATCCCCGAAGCTGGTAGGGATTCAAGATAACTCGATGGATGCAAGGTTTTCTGATTGAAGGTCAGACTCTCCATTCACAGCACAACACTGTCCCAAAAATACATCATGCAACTCTGATTCAAATACACATGTTATACTTTATTGAACCCGTTGTGGTATATTCCAAGGAGAAGCACTTAAGTAACCTAGTTTCCTGAGAAACTACCTATAAGGTGAATTGTGCTCCTCCCAGATTTAGTGTACTCCAGTAGTGCAGTTAACCAGCCTTCATGATTCTGAAATCCAAAGAAGCACTGCTTTTCCACCTTGTTAAAAGGGTTCTCGGATGCACAGCCTTTCTGTGATAACCAACACTCTCCTCACTCTTCAGGCAGAGTGAGAGAGAGAGAGCGAGAGAAAGAGGCAGGCAAACATCCAAATGTGTTCCTCCGTCAAAGGTAATGAAAGAAGCCCCATATTCTTTGATCACACAGCAAGGGCATCAAGCCTACGTTAGATTTCTGAAATATCTCAGATGCTCAAAGCCTTATCTGTTTTGCACAAACACACACATGCACATATTCTTGTGGGGATGTCACAGGCTCACAAATGTGCATGTAAATAAATCTTGCACATAAACACACAGGCATTGAGAAGCAGAGATGCGTTCGGTGCTGTCAACAGCAGAAACAACATCTCAGACTGCAGAGATAAGTAGGCGAGGCTGGGTTGATTTCTATCACTTTTCCAAATGATGTTGACACCAACAAAAAGCCACCTGTCTTGCCTTTTTCCTTTTATCCCCCAACACCACCTTCAGCCTCTTCTCTCACTTATCTTTCGGGTTAAGAATCTTCTAGTGGAATATTGCATCATTTAATTTGGGCGCCCTATTTTCCTCTAATTATGAAGTAAACTCTCCTTCAAAACTCTGACGCTCACTGACATTTTGTGTGAATAACAAAAACATATTTTCAAAGACAATGTGGAAGATTTGCAATACGCAATGTTATTTGTTAAATTCCTGAGTTGTATTTTTTTTTTTGTGGTTGTTGTTAAAAGGTTGTATAAAATATCAGCAAGACTTATCTTATCTTCTTATCCGTCAATTTCTTTCTTTATTTTTTTGAATAGATGTGTTTTTCTTTCGCTAAATCCTGTCCCTACCAGCGGGGTGCCTTTCAAACACACTGAGCAACAGCAGCAGTTTGAGTTTGGAGATGGGTGTGGGGTGGATGGACTCTACAACATCTAGCACACAGTGGAGGAGAAATCTGTGGAGAGAGGTGAAATGCTGTATGATTTGCTTAATGTTAAATACTGCCATATTACTGTGGCCTTAAAGAATTACTTCTGCATTTTGGGAAATATACGTATGTGCTGTGTTGAGGAGCGTTACATGAGAAGCTCAAAACCACCCTCATGTTTGAAGCTACTGCCAGTAGCCAGTTAGCTTAGCTTAGCGTAAAGACTGGAAACAGGGGGAAACATGTAACCTGCCTGTGCTGCAAGGCGACAAAATCCACCTACCAAAGCTCATCGATGAACATGTTAAATCTTGTTTCTTCCTGGAGTCGCATCTGGTTGCCTGTCAAGAAATAGTTGGGCAATTGTTTTACGATTCAGTTTATGTAAAAATTAAACAAGCAAGATATGACATATTAATTGTTGAGCTTAGCATTACTGTTTGGAAGATTTGGTTTTCTAGCTATTTCCCCCCATTGCCAATCTTTATATACTAAGCTAAGCTAACAAGATGCTGGCAGTACCTTTATATAGACAGATACAGAGTGGTATCCATCTTCTCATCTAACTCTAGGCAAGAAAGTGAGTATTTCCGGAAATGTGGAACTATCCCTCTAAGATTTAACTTCAACACCCAGATTAACTTCATGGAACAACATACCTTTTTGAATTGATTTAGAGGCGCATTATTCACGTTGAGGTAACGTCTGAAAGTCCCAATTTATAATTGTCAACGTAGCTCATCACAGTGAAGTGAAAGACTCCTCCTTTCTTCTTCTCTCAGGGATGAAAAAAAAGGAGAAAGATGTTGAAAAATGAACCCATTAACTCAACAGCATATTACCCACATCACACTGTCTGGAAGAGGGGGAGAGAAAGGGAAGGTGGAGGGATGGTGGGAAGTATTTACGGGGAAGAAGCCGAAAGGCAATACTGTAAATCTGAAAAGAAACTGTGTAGTGAAGGAGGTTGGGGGAGTTATGGAGAGAGATGGATGAGAGAGGGCAGAGGAGAGTGAAGGTAGAGGAGAAAGAGTGCTGGAAGGAAGGAAGGAAGGAAGGAAGGAAGGAAGGAAGGAAGGAAGGAAGGAAGATAGTGTGTTTGGAAAGCTAGAGGACGAGAAGAAAAAGGGTGATATGGACGTATAAAGGGTGATACTCAAATTTTAGTGGAAGGAAACAGATCAGTGGACTGGTTGTAAGAGGTTTTAGGATTTGATCCCCTGTCCAGTCATTTCAGAGTCTTAAAATCTTGGACTCTCTTTACGCCACACAATGTTAAAGGAGGTGTTAAAGGAAAGCTAAGCCTCTGTGAGACACTGACATCCTGTCCAGAGGGCTTCTTCACGCCACAGAAAGAGGAAATAAGATTCTGGCTTGTGACACAACACGGCTTGAATAAAGCATACATACAGTATTCTGGAAAACATTGTGCAGGGAATCGTGATGAATGGTTTTGTTTAAATGGCCATGAAATCAGTATGACAGAGGGAGGGAGTTGAGTGGGAGTTAGCAAGGGGGGGAATAGGATGGGGATGTGTAGGCGGAAGTAAGGACAGATAGGAGGAGAAGAGAGTGATGAGGGAGGGAAAAGGGAGTTGGAGGTGGGAAGACAGAGAATAGACAGGAGAAAGTCGTGGAGGGGAAATGAGGAAAGAGAGACTACAGAGGGAGGGAGTGGAGGTGGTGGAAAGAAAAACTGTGTATATCTGGGTGAGAGAGAGACAGAGAGGGAGAGAGGGAGGAGAATACAGAGCTGTAGCCTTGCTCCAGGCACCACATTTCTGTCAGCAATGGCATCTTTATCTGCCAAATGCACTTTTGATGCCTCGCCACATATGTTGCTGTAAATTACTTTTAAGACCCATATTAAAGGGACCGAGATGGAGGCCAGAGTGCTGTGGTTTCGCCCTGGGTCTTTTTTTAATGGAGGAGCAAAATAGGAAGATTTCTGGCACCAGTTTGTCTTGGGTGTGTCACTTACTGTACTTGGTCACTGTTTTCTTTTACCTGCTTTCCGTCCTTTTCTTTCCTTACATTATCGTCTTTCGTCCCTCCCTTTATTACCCTTCCCTCTTCTCTTCCTTCACTTTTGTATTTGTTTCCTTTTTTAACATACATTTCACTCATGTTCTCCTGTTTGATTTGATTTGATTTGGAAATTAATTTGCCACCACCACACACAACAACATTCATCAACAGGGCAGTTGATACTGAAGTCAAGGCACAGTACAAGGCACCGTACAACACACACTTCAACAACAAATAAATAAATAGGTTAGCACCAGACTTATGCACTGAAAAGACACAATTAGCACAACAATACCACCAGCATAAGTCACGACAAACCAACTTCATAAATCACAAGAGCATAAGTCAAAAATATCAACAGCTATTTGTTAAAAAGTCTGATTGCTGTGGGAACAAAGGACCTCCTAAATCTCTCAGTGGAGCATCTGGGTAGGAGGAGCCTTTAGCTCCTACCACTCATATTGAAGATGTTTGGGGTGGTCATCCCTTGACAACACACTCCTCATCTTCCTCATCGCCCTCTTATCTAAAGTGTCCACCTGTTCCTGTCCTCAACTGTTAGACTACCGCCCCTCTAAGTGAACACCAAGCTATTTACGTATATGAAGAAACTACTGGCTGACCTCTAATTAAAACAGAGGCTACCTCAATTCTTTTTTATTTTATTGAAATATTCTTTTAATTTTTTACTAGCGAACTTGAGGGAGTTCCCCAAATTCGCAAGTTGGAAGGTTCCCCTTTGACAGGCATTCCAGTACACTTTGCCTAGTTAAGGTACGAAAATTTGGACTTCCCGTAGCACTTGAATGCAGCATGAAGTAAAACTGAGAGATGTATGACAGGCAGGAAGCCTGACAAATCATTTTATTCAGAAATAAATGAGAATTGAATATTTTTGAGGTTCAACACCTGGTGGATTTCTTTTACAATTTAGTGTACCATATACTTATTAGGAGCATTATAAGATTACAAAAGAAAAGTGTAAAAATGCCAGAAAGATAAGAATTGCTAATAAGGAATCATTAGTACCACATTTCTGTCAACAATGGCAGATAATCTGATGTAGGGAGTTAGCCGGTCAGATTGGAGCATGACCACTGAAGTCTACAGCAAGAAAATCTTAAAATCAATTCTAAGAACAATTCCATCCATCCATCCATCTTCAACCACTCGTTCCTAACGGGGTCGCGGGGGTCTGGAGCCAATCCCGGCTGACATTGGGAGTGAGGCGGGGTACACCCTGGACAGGACGCCAGTCTATCGCAGGGCACATAGAGACAGACAGAGACAGACAGCCATTCACACCTACGAGAATTTTACAGTCATCAATTAACCTAACACATGCATGTCTATGGATTGTGGGAGGAAGCCGGAGAACCCAGAGAGAACCCACGCAGACACGGGGAGAACATACAAACTCCACACGGAAGGGCCCGTGAATGTGATCAGGGCGTTCCTGAAAAGAGAACATTGCTCCCAGTGAAACTTCCTTGAATTAATAAAGGTTAAATAAAAATTAGAGATCGAATCCAGAGCCATTTCTATGATTCCATAGTTTTCAGACAGTTAATTAAGAGATTGTGGTTCACTGTGTCAGAGGCTGAGCCGAAGAGTTCAGGCCTGTGTTGGGGGCAAGAAGAAAGTGATACACACTGCATGCACCCATATGATTTTTCTGAAGTAAACAAACTGCATCTACATTAACAAGACCTTAGTTAAGCATGTTAACTATATGTTAGTGGATTACAGGACATTAATATTGTCATCTTGCCCAGCATATCTTCTACGTACTTCTATGGATAATCTGTTCCATTATTCTGCAATTACACCACTGTTCTTCTGGACAATACAAGCCACCACCAGGTTGTATTTACTTGAAATACATAATGTCTATCCATTAAGCTACTTTTTGCTAATTATTTCATCAGCGTCCTGTGAGGAGCTACTGGCAGTTAGGGGGGGGAGTGGGATGTGGCGACTTACTTGTAGCTAATTTTTTGAACCGTTTATACATTTCTTTTAGCTAACCCTTTAAACCATTTTCCCATTACTTTTATCTTATTTTTTGAACCGTTAATCCATTACTTTCAGCTAACTATTTCAACCATTTTTCCATTACTTAACTAATAACTAATTATTTGAACTGTTTAGTCATTACATTTAGATGTTTATTTCTGCCATTACTTTAAACTACCTGCTCAAACTTCTGTGTTCACTTGCTAACTAATTCACATGTTCTTTTACATTAACTGCAACATGTAGTGTCCAGGTGTTATAGCTAATATATTCTTGTAATAAAATCATAATTTCTGTATGTATTTTTTCATTAGTTGAGCTGCTCACAAACATTCCAAGTACTCCCGGTAATCACACCATGGCTTCTTCAAATGCAGCTGAAGAAACAGAATCAAAATAATAGAGAAGTGGGACTTTTATTGTGGATGTTTGGCTAATCTGGAACATTCCCTGTATTTATAGAAGCAAAGTCAGTATACTATTATTGTGCTGTGGCAACACAATATAACAGCAAGCTAAAGCTCATCTAACAAATGACATTAAGTCAGGACTCATTGTGGTCTTCACTTTAATAGGGTTTCAAACTGTGCAGTGTGAAACTGCAAAGAAACACAAAAATGATCACAATCTTCAAATGTTTTGCACATATCTGCAACATACTACTAAAGCTTTTCTTAATTATGTTAGTATTCACATAAGTAAGCACTTCATTTGTTATTTAATACCAAGTACATTAAAGTAATATTTCTCATATTTCAATAGATTCTTTTTTGGCAACACCTCCATACACATCTCCATGCTAAAATCCTGTATTACAATTTCCACTGTAACTTTCCACCTGCTTCGGACGTTAGCGCTCTATTGAATAGCCGCAATCGGTGGTCATCAGCCTCATAGTTATGGGTTAGAAGAGGCTTCAGAAGGTGATTATCATCAACTCACATGGTAATGGTTGCCGTTAGGATCTCTTGGCCCCACTTTTTAAAGCTGTGGGAGTCCCATCGTGAATTCAAACAAAACGAACGTTAGTCAGTTAGGTTTAGGCAAGAGAAGATCGATTATTGGGTTCAAATCAGAATCAGAATCAGGAATACTTTAATAATCCAAGGGGGAAATTATTCAAAATAAAATACAGTACTTAAGAACATTATGGAAGACAGTGAATTCAAAAAGTCACACTTGACATTTGGTTACACGCAAACCTAGCTCTCCGGGGTGAAAGTCCTGCGATTGTTGGACTCATCCAACACCCAACATTGCTGATTAGGCAGGAGTTTTTGGTCTTTTTAATACACCCTAACATTGTTGCTCTTTATATGATGTCATCTAACTGCATCACAGTCAGGCAGTTGAGAGCGACAGAGATGGGTTACCTACAGAATAGATGATAGGCAGCCTACTGAGCAAACTAGCAGGTAGAATAGGGCCATACCACGTCACATCTATGGTAGTGAAATGAATCTGATTCAATCATCCGACAATGGTCAAATCGGCTGAACTTTCTCAGTAGAGAAACTTAGAAATATCATAAGCATACATAGAAAGACAGGATGGTAGGGAATGTATCTCAGATTCAGAGACAGTTCATATGTAACTGCTGTATTAAAATAAATCAACAGCCAGAAAAATTAACAAGTGAGTAAAATACTCTCCACTTGAGAAAGATCTGAAGTGTAGGGAGGTTGTCACATATTTGACAATACCTGAACCACTCTGCAACACTTCTTCCATTTCTGTTGAAAAGCTTGTTTTCTGTGACTCATGAGAGGGGCACACTGTGCTTTTTTGTGAGTAATATTGAGATATGAGTCTGGGACACTGGTGACAAGGAAAAGAAGTCTAGCACTGAATTTAGCCAAGATTCAGGCCAGCATTCAGAAGACTTTATGAGAAACCCTCTGCTCTCTACAAAGTGTTCTTATTTGGGCATACGCCATCACACAATTGGGAATCCCCTACACCATGTGTGGCTCCCTGCTCCTGGACTCCTGTAGCCAGAGGCATGTTTTAACACTGTTCAGGTTAGAGCTGCCCCTTGATAGAAGGGTCGCTCTGTAGGTCATACCCTGTCAGGTGGGCCACTGCGAGCGGGACTCCCTCCTATTCTGCTTGCAAAGCTGAAGAGCGAGAGAGACAAACACAAGCATGGCACTTTGTTTCAATCACTGCAATAGCGCTTGATTTGCACTTGTCTCTTCGCCCCTTGGGCTAGTGCATCACAGTGTCAGCCAGCCCATTTTCAGTATTCTCTACCTCGAGCACCAGCTTCTGTTTTCTCCTCCTTTTTCAAAGCAGCTCTCATCTATTCAATCTAGATAAAACAGCCTAATAGGGACTCTTTACCGCAGGTGGTTGTCAGTGAGTGAATAGCACAACAGCTCTGTGACATTTTGTCCATCACACCAAAGCCTTATTCTTCAGCTGTACAAACTCCTTATGAAGATGCACAACTGCCTGAAGGAGCTCATCAAACAAAAAGTTCTTCAAGTTAATGACTGCAGATTTAGATCAAATATGTCAATAAAAGAAAATCATATGGAATAAATCCATTTTTCAAAATGACGAAACTAGAGAACAGCACCAACAGCAGCTGGTAGCATTCAGTAATTTTTTTGTGATTAATTATGTATTTCTTTTTTGCATAAGGGAGAGAAAGCACCCTTAACGAAGTGACATAAGGCAAAATGGAAAGCTTGAGCTGTTTTCCCACACGGAGCAGTGACAGAATATATTCAAATGTACAGACTCTGTTGCATAGGTTGTGTTCTGTCTTTTCCCATTTCCTTTATAATTTGTCATGTCTGACTTAATGTGTGTCCCTTTTGATCTGGGAATTATACGCGTCAACATCATGACATTGGAATAATGATTTCCGATGAGTAGCCAACTCTTCTTCCTAAATACTTTATTCATGCAACCGTTGGGATTTATGAAAGCATTGTAAAACAACTGCAGTCCAGCCTTTCCCTTCCTCCAACCTTTCCTGGGAGACACCTTCGATTATGTTATAATTCTTTCTTTCTTTCTTTCCTTCTTTCTTTCTGTCTCCCTCATTGCACTTTGTCTTGAGTTCTAAATCCCTAATCTGCAAAACATGCTTAACTATCCAAGGGGAGAGTGCTAATACAGGCAACAAAGGAATGAAATCTTGTCATGTACTCTTCTATTTATTCCTTTGTCACTCTTAAAAATATACTCAGTAAATGTTCCTGTCTTATTTGTTTCTTTCTTTGCAGGACTTTGAGGTTTTTTTGAAATCTCTGGCGAGCTAAATCAAAACATGCACCTATGCAGTTCAGCTGGCACAATAGTGAATCATTCCTCTGGTATTTTACAATTCCTCTTTGCAAAAAAAAAAAAATCCTCTATTCACCCAGTGCAACATAGCAGCACAGCATACAGTGTCAAAACACCTTCATTCTTGAGCAACATTTGTAATAAAGGCTTGAATGGCTTCTACAAGGTTGAATCCATATCAACACTTCAGAAAAATGCAAAGGCACTGCAACAACACTACTGATTATAATAGTTTTCATTTAATTTGGTAAAAGCCTTGATGTTTCAGCCTGTACCTATGGCAGTGTTGTACATTAAGACTAACTTTAAAAATGTTTTTGTCAATTGAAATCTTATATGCTGATGTGTCCGTCCCGTCCCTAGTGGTTAGAGCAGTCAGAGCAGCAGGTTCGACTCTGACCTGTGGCCCTTTGCTGCATGTCTCCCCCTCTCTCTCACCCTATTTTCTGTCTGTCCTACTGAATAAAAGGCTTGAAAAACTGCATAAAAATATTTTTTTTAAAAAACAAAACAAAAGAATTAAAAAGGTGGCTTTAAAAATGTCTACTTACTTCTTTGTAAAGGGTAATAAGCTTGAATTAATTCAATTAGTGATACATTTTATCAGTGGAAGAAACATTAAAACATTCATACAAAGTTCTCAAACCACTGAATTCACAAGCTCAGTATGTTCCAATCAGGCTCACCTTTTGCGAGGTGTGACCATATATACACACTTCTCCGGTCTCTATACTCGTCCAGCTCCCAAGTGGGCACGAGCATTGTCATGTTAGAGTGTTCACCTCCTGGTGTAGTTAAAGCATTAGTTATTGAATCATAACCCCATCAGTTGACTGAACCTTGCCATTTCTGTATTTACCTTGAAATTTGTAAAATGTTTTCATGAGTTTTCCAAACATATATCGCAGATGAAAAGACATTGTGTCTGTGAAAACCTCTACAGCCTTGCAGTTTACAGGCTATGCCAGATTGATGATGTTCAAACAGCAGCTGAAAGAGCTGTGAGGGATTTTATAAAGAGCTCAGGGGGTGACAGCTGAGTCGAGCTGACACGATCCTTGACCTTACACCTCTTTAGAATGTCAGCAAGCACACACATGTGAACACGCCATATCGGGGCTCAGTAACACTTAAATACACATGTACGTGTGTCAAGGGTCTCTGTCCCCCTGCCTCACTTTGTGGGTCTCTCTCACATACACACACGCACGCACACAGACATACACACACACACACACACACACACACACACAGACAGACACACACACAGACAGGCACACACACACACACACACACACACACACACACACACACACACACACACACACACACACACACACACACACACACACACACACACACGCAGTCTTTGAAGGCCATGGCAGTAGCCACTAATGTGTTGCAGGGTCCCAGTAAGTAGCTGCAAACAGTTTTCTTTCATCTTCAGGGGAGTAGATGAGGAGATAGTCAGACGGGGATGGAAATCATCAGGCAACCAGACTGCCATCACAGGAGTGACTCTTATCTCCAAAAAGCCAGGTTTTCAGGAGCTCCCTTGTTTTCAGATGAACAGCAGCAGATTATTCATTTACCTATTTACTGTGTCTGCGTCTCCCTGGGTTTTAAAAAGTTTTCATGAAAGCAAAGTGTTATTAAATCCAAAATATTCAGAGCAATATTCACTTTGAAATAAAAAAACAAAACAAAAAAAAAACTGGAATAATATTTAAAGAAAATAATTTTGTTTAACAGAGTCTCGGGGCAGGCTTAGCTTGACAAACACAGTATTTCAATATTTCTCTGTTTATTAGACCACTGAAGAAACCGAGCACAACAAACCACACAAGTGTTGTGAAAAGGTTTAAAATGGGCTTCTACATGTTTCTGAAGGGACTTTAGTGTTATTGTCACAGTAGGTAAATTGAGCCACCTGATCCCCTCTCCTCTTGCTTATGAAAAACTTCAGCAAGAGTGAAGATTTTCAGAAAGTCTATTCAGTGTTGTCATGTAGACAGGAAAAACAGAGTTTTTGGCTTGTAACATCAGAGTGTGCACTGTTATCTCCTTTGTGAGGCGTCACAAATAAGGCGATATTTTGTGTAATGGCGAACTAGGCATAAATAGTGCTGGTTGTTATCTTGCTAACAGGACTTTCTTCCTGTCTTCACATAAATATACAATTAATCTGCCACGAGGAACCGAGGCGTCCAAATGCGCTACGGAGTGATGGTGGCCATGTAGCCTTCAGGTAATAGTTTTTTTTAAGCTTTTGAGTGGCCAACATCTTTTTTGCATAATCGTACATTTATGGCTTTAGGGTTAGGGTTATATCGTCACCAGTTTGGAATGTTCTTTACAGTGCTTCAATCTGATGGAGATTTTCTTTTTTAAATGGTGCTTGTGTGGTTGGGACTTCTTTGATAACGAAGGAGGAAAAACCCCTGTTTACAAAAATAACCATGTACGTTTGGACTAGGCCTTAGAGGGGACTTCTAATGCTGTTGTTTTGCACTCGCTTTTTGCATCTCTAGCCGCAGAGTTGAAGGGCTCAAATTACATAGAGTAATCTGTCCCTCTAAAGTCCTATAGGTAAACAGAGGGAATAAACTCTAAATAAACACCCACAAAATGTATCATGGCGGTTTCTTTCTTGTGAGAGTGGATGTTTAGGCTTCTCGCAGAGGACCCCTGGGCCTGGGCCCGTTATGCCCATTCGGCAATCCACCCATGCTCACACGTAAAGACTATTCACTTAACTTAGCAGGACCTCTTATTACTGTGATTCAATAAAGAACCGATCATCATGTGGCAGTTTTCTTATCACATACTTAGTCCAAACCAGACGGCTCAGGTAGACTGTTGTATTGTATCTGCAGAGACATCAGTGACAGTGAGCGTTCTCAATCAATCATAAAAGAACATTATCTGGCGTTCTTCCTAGACTGATCTATTCATATTCTCCTCACACATGGATGGACCAAGCACTAATACATATACAAATACACTCGCCTCTTGTGATCAGCTCAGTTTACTTTTTTCATTTATATTCTAAAACAGATTTTCCTCTCTGCGCCTTGCATTTAAAAAGAGGATGCTGTAGCAGCAAACTCCTAATTATTTAATTACATCAATATCGGTCACTGCTGGAATCACAGTTGTAATTAAGTGTGATTTGAGGTTCCGGGAGTGTGCATGAATTAATAATGAGCTAATCAAAAAGCACTTGGACTGATTGCCAGGACATTAACACCTAGAAAGAGGAAAGGAATTAACTGTTGTCTGTTTCTGGCTCATGGAGCACATCTGCATATGTCAGGACCTCCAGTAGTTTATTGTTTTCACTTGAAATCCTACAATGCAAATTCAAAATTTCAAATTTCAAAATGCATTTTGAAAAATAAGAGTTTCAAGAGTAACAGCTCTTGAAGTCTGTTTAAAAATCTATTGTGTATTAGCTAAAGGCATTTTGATGGCCGCACACACCTATAAATTGAAGTGTCATTTGTAAAGGTACAAGAGAATTTCTCTGGGGAAATATGGCAGATGAGATCTAAAGAAAGTGATGTGTGTGACATCTCTCTCAAAATGCCTTTTAATCTTCACACACAACCTGTCGAAGCACATGATAAGAAAACATGCTTTTGTCCTGTTACATGTAATTGTGAGAATACGTCAACCCCTTCCTAAACTGGCTAAACCAATTTGGAGTGTGCAGCTGCTTTCCTAGAACTGAATATGAACACTTAGCATGGTCTTACTTTTGTTTTGATTGTACTTTGGATAAAGTCATTTTTATCAATTGTTCTTTTCAATTTACAAGCTGTACCATCAGATCACTTGATTTGTTTCTACATATCCTCATACAACGGTTCATATGATATCTTACGAAAAGGTAAGCACAATGTTACGTGCCTTATCCTAAAGATGTCCAGCAACATGAGCTATCAGTGTGCTTGCATGAGCCCCTGTAATTAAGAAACTGTCTAGGAAATCAAACTACTCGGTTAGGTTTAGGAAAAGATTGTAGTTTAGGTTGAACTAAGTACATTTGTTATGTAACTTACATACGTGGTGTAAGTTAAGTACGTAAATTATGTTTTAGTTTAGTCTCAGAGTTCATACTGTTAGATATAATGCAGAATAAAGAATGTTTCTTTACTTACAGTGTATTGTGGATCTGTGTGGATTGTGTATATAGTGCAGTAGATGTTTTGTTGTCTTTGAATAGTTCAAATACAGCAAGCCATTTACAAAGTAATTTACTGCGTTTGGGGCTGTGACACAGCAATTTCAATTCACCTATAATTGAACAAGTTACAACACTGCTACTGCAAAGAAGAAAACAAAGGATTTGGAAGCAGCCTACTGAAGATCACCACATCTATCTATAAAGCAAGTGTGTGTGTGTGTGTGTGAGTGTGTGTGTGTGTGTGTGTGTGTGTGTGTGTGTGTGTGTGTGTGTGTGTGTGTGTGTGTGTGTGTGTGTGTGTGTGTGTGTGTGTGTGTGTGTGTGTGTGTGTGTGTGTGTGTGTGTGTGTGTGTGTGTGTGCAAGTCTGAAGAACCATTCAATCTGATCTTCTTCACAATTGCCGACTGTATTGCTGGGGACCCAAGGAAGTGCAGTGTCCAATGTGGTGCATTTTTACCAGACAGTGGCGCTGTAACAATGAACTTTATGTTTTGGCCTGTAACTTATGAACCGTAACCCACAGAACAACATTTGAATGATGAAATGATGAATCTTTCAATATAACCCACACCCATTTGCGTCCAGATTGATTTTGTCATTTTGAATTGTCTCCAAATTGTCTCCAAATTGTTTGCTTCTCCTCATACAAATTTTGAGCAATCATCAACAAATATGATACAGAAAATCTTTGGACACATCCAGAAAAAGTGATATTTTCATATTATGCTTGTTTGACAATGACAAATTTAGTGCCAATTGGCCAATAGCTGGCGCTGTAGAAGCATGATCTGTCTGTAAAGGAAGGAATCCCTGTCTGTTTGTGTATTTGTGAATGACTGTCCTTCACATATGTCAAGAACTGTTCATCAATTCAACTTCACACTTTACAGGTGTATTACGGAGGACTCAAGGGAGTGCAGTGTAAAGTTTCTTGGATGAGCAGTTCTTGAGGACTCTGCGAGCAGCACCTCTGGCGACCAAACAATCTTACTTTCTAACAAAAGTTAGTGGACAGATTAACACTTCACACAAAGTAAATAGTAAACAGTTCCTTGAAAAATGTTAGATAACAACATTGACATGTGCAGGAAGACTGAATAGACTCAACTGAACTGAAGACTGAACTGGTTGAATAACATAACACAGGTCAGAGTATCATAAACAGGTTTTTATTTGAGCTTCCTGACTGCATGTGTCTGAGCTTTGTGGTTCAACAATAAAACTCTTTGTAGTGTAGATGCTGCATTGTGGGACCACCCACCGACCTATGGTAGGGTGGTTACTCTGGTAGGCAGTAGAGGCAGATGGTGGGTGCCTAGCCTGTTCTTGCATGACAGAGCTCGATCTGTCAAATGGCTGTGGTGTGACAGAGAATGCTGTTTGGCCGTGACTCCACCGTGTCTTCTTATGAAGTTTCAAAACAGACTTCCAGAACAAAGAGGATCCTTATGTCAGATTTGAATGTATTTATTCTTTTGGTTGGAGGAACCAAAGTCAACTGTTGAAATTAAAACTGCATGGCCTTCTGTTTCAGTTTTCTGTGGGATGTATTGAATCTTCCCATCTCCTCTTCTGAATTCCATTCACCCTGGATTACTTGTGCCAGAAATGGTCTGTAAACCCAGACCTGCCTGGAAACTGTTGCATTCTACAACACTTTTCTCAGTGACTTTGTTCATGACTTAATCTGGCACTATAGATGTGTGCATTATAAAAAACAAACAAAAAACAAAAAAACATGCTTATGCATTCACACATGGATCTGTCCTTTTCTAAAGATATATCAACACAGAAAAGTCCATCTCCAGTGACATTAACGACCCCCACCCGAAGTTTCACTTCAATGTTTCTCTCTGGGGGTGGAGTGTCTTTCTGGATTAGTCCTGGGCCCAGGGAGATATATTTGAGCACTGACTATGCTTGAAGATTCCCCTGAAACAATTAGTTAAATTAAGAATGGATGGAACATATGCATGTATATAATGCCCATCACTACTATTAGACATGGTGTATTCCACATCAGAAAATATCTGATGAAGCGTATCCTGGACACAGCATTTTCTGGCATAGGCATATTTAGAAACCCACAGTCTTGGACCAACAGTGTGGTGGAAACATATTTCAGTGCAGTAGCTGGCAGATCATCCACAGAAGAAAGCTGTTGTCTCAAAAGTCCCTGTCCATGTTAGCTTCCCCTCCCAGATCCGCCACTCCATCCTTCCTTAATCACAGAGACGTGATCAGGGAAGGATGGCTATTACTTTGCCTTTTTGTAACTTAAACTGTATCTTGCTATCTTTCTCACCCACTGTGTACATTTGGGGATTGACAAATATGATTAGTGAATTTTCTTCTAAAGCGATAAGCCCATTTTTTATGATTTTAAATTTCAGAAAACGCATTTTCAGTACTACGTTTCTTTGCAACCAACTTTCAATCAGCTGATTGACTCTCAAGGACTCCTTTAAAGGATCCCTTCATCAATGTAGACATCAGATAAGAAAACGTATGCCACACTATCTCAAAAGTATTCATTAAAAAAATGCCACTCAGTCTTTGAACATTCTTAACGATACTTGACATTACCTCAGAGAGTCACTTGATCTGTTCTGTTGGAATTCCAGCATCACATCACATGTTCTTGACTAGCAATAATTTCATAAAACCAGCTTCATTCCTCTACTGCCACCTGCTCCCCTGCTACTGTCTGTCTATCAGTCTGTCTGTCTTTTCCCCAATACGACATCTTCATGTCCACTTTGTTTCTCACTGTGTTAGCGTCTCAGTCGTGTCCGTATGTCCTTGCTGTGTTAATTTCCATTTGTCTTCATTCCATTTGTTAATACCACTGTTAATCCTGTAGCCCTAAATTTACAAAGTCTGCTTCGAAAGTGGTTTTACCCTTTGACCTGCTCTTATTGAGTTGCAGGAGTTTTATTGGCCTTCATATTTAATTATCATTAAAAAAATAAAATGGTATTGGACTACGTCATGGCATGATGAAGATGAACAGAGTCCGACTTACAATCAAGAAATGAACATTGCATTGATTTTTCTTTTTCTTTGTTTTGCAATGTTTGTATCGTTAGACCATTACACAGATTAAAGTTATGTAAACAAATAAAACTACAAACCACATTACATTTTATGATAAATGTGTAATACACTCTTTACTGCCTATGAGGTCACATGCTGCCTGGGATTTTCAATTAGATTATTGTGGCCGCAGCATTTTGTATTTCCTGCTAAATCCTCTGATGTGAGTCTGTGTGTGTATGTGTCTCAGGAAACAATTCAATTTGATGACTGATACATTCTCTCCTTGTCTGCCTGTCTGTCTGTCCATCTGTCTGTCTGCCTTGATACATCTGTTGATTCACTTTTGTTCCAACAGTGATGTTGCATCCAGTGTGCCGCACACAGAGCGGGTCACATAGAGCCATCTAGGGAATGAGATTGTCAGTGCTCATCACCGAACAACCCAACAAACAACTCAAATCAAAAGTGACCCAAAAGGATTGATATTATGGATGGAATGGACAGTGAGGGATACACACACACACGCACACACACACACACACACACACACACACACACACACAAACACACACACACACACACACACACACACACACACACACACACACACACACACACACACATATATATAAATGTACGTGCAGTGCACACACATGCACACACACACATGCAAACTCCAGACCGAAACACAGGATTCACATGATGAAGTCTCATTTTCTCTGTCACAAAATAACATACAAATAAATCCTCCTACAAACACTCACTCTCATCTATTCGTACCACCTGTGCCCCTCCCCTCTCTTGCCGCTCCTCTCTAATCCACTTGAATGTAGCTGGATATTAGATTAGAAAGTTATAGATGTGATTATTCGTCCCTGGGCACAGCCACCTATTCGCTGATTAAAACCTGAACTGGGGGCCATTATGTAACTGCTTAAAGAGATTAAACCTAGTCACCCCCGCGGGGGCCTGCTTGCTGTCATAACACACAATAGACATAGCATAGGAGATGGCACTCCTGACGGGATGTTAGTTTTACCTACAGGTAGACAGATAGAAGTGAAAAAAGACTAATGTTAGTAGAAGGAAGACTTGACACAAGTCTAACTTTCCAAGGAATGGAATGTCTCTTTCCATATTTTTATTAGTGAGTGAAAGCCACCAATCAATTGGCTTCTCTTTTGGAAAACTCCTTCCAAAACACACCCTTTCTGGTTAGTTTTATAGAACAGGTTTTAAATACTAGCATAACTACAACCTCAGCATGTTCAACTAAATTGATTATCAATCTGTGTCTAAACTTAATTATGTTTGGAGGCCAAAAAGTGCAATGTTGAGGATTTTGTTTAAGTCTTTTGTTTGAGCCTGTAGAAACATTTCCATTGCTCTTATGACAGAGAACAAGTGAACACCATGCTCCAACCAAGTAAAACTGACTAGCTGAATGATGAAAGTCCACAGTCAATGTTATCACTCAAACTGAAATATTCATAAGCAACATGCTGGTTGTTGGCTGGCTCATTGCTAACCCTCTGCCAGTTGCTTCAAGGAGCAGAGCTTTGGACTTCTCAAAAAGCATAATCAAGTGAAGAAAATGATCAAAAGATAAATGATGATGCTCATTTTTGGAAGTGTAAATGTTTTCTATCTTACCAAGTTAGATGATTGATCTGATTTATAATGTTTCATCTTGTTAGCTAACTAATCATTAAAACATCCCACACTTGTGTATAAACTTCACTGTAAAGACAGGATTTCTGAGCTGCTTCATTCATTTTCCACAATACAGTGGTGAATAAAGTCTCCCTTCATAGAGAGGGCCATTTATAGAGAAAGTCTTTCTTGAGATGCATTCATGGTGTTGCACGCACAAAAAGTGCTGATTGTTAAAAGAGCTTGAGAGAGAAGTTCTATTCCTGCTAAGACTCCCATCTCTGCGCACCTGACCAACCGTGTCGATTCTGCTGTAAAAAAGGGGTGGGGGGAAGGGTTTCAGACATTGTTTAATGAGTCAACAACAGGGGTTCACACTTAATCGAATATTAGTCGCAAACAAAATTTTGGCTTTCCACAATTAAATGAACATGACTGACGGTATTCACGTTTAAAATGTGTGCTCTGTTGCATATCAGATCAAGTGCTTCATAAACTAACAGCCAGCCACCAGGGGGCGATCAAGTTGTTTTGGCTTCACTTTTGGAGAGCTGGCATGGCGCTGCACCCCCACCCTGAGACCTGTGAACAACTTTCCTGAATGTTGCGGCTCCAATCCAGAGTAGGAGAGCAATATCTAACAGAGAGCAGATAGGCAAAACAAAAACTCTAATGTTTGGAGCAGACGGCGAAGAGCTAGTTCTTTTTAGGGTTTCATTGTATTTATATTTTGATTTGGAGATACAATAAATTCAGTTTCTTTTATGTCTTATTTTGATGCAAAGATCTGTACGCCTACATACGCTGGAATATAACACAACACGGAAATGAAACCAGTTCTCTGTTTATTTAAATGTGAAAGTACAATAAAAATATTTTTGGACTAAAATCAATAAATAATCATGATAGCTTGCAGCATTAAAACAAAACAAAACAAATGAACCAATTTACTGTGCCTTCGAAACCATTTAAGGAAATGGTTTGGGAAAATGTTTATTCACATTCTCGATGTGTGTAAGATGAGACCACTCATGTTTGCATGCTAAATATGGAGATTAGCATGAAGACTGGAGTCATGGAAACATCTAAACGGGGTCCGTCCAAATGTCAGCAAAGTCTGCCTACCAGCACCTCTAAAGTTTTCTTCGTTCATCATATTCCGTGTGTTTCATCTGTACAGAAATGTTAAAAATGAATTGCTTTTACTGGACCTGTCCTGTACCCTCTGGTTGCCTGGCAACCTAGGAGTGGTGACGAGTTTAAAGTAAAAAAATACGCCGCCAGCGCAGCTATTTCTTTGGTTTCCCCCTCAACTTAATTGGAAACATCCAGAAGACATCAAAATACCATGGCTGAGTTGTCTATTCTGGTTTGCTATTTTGGTTTAATAACTTGAAAAATGTACAGTATAATCTCAGCAGTGAGATTAAGTTTTGAAAGCGGCAGCCAACATAGATACAATATAGGCCCTACAGTAGCAGTTGTTTTCTGACTATATATAGCCTTAACTTAAACTACAACAACAGCAACAGCAAGTTAGGAAAAAAAACCAAATAATCTTAAATAGGTCAGTGGTGTGAAGTGTGAGCATGGACAACCGCCTGCTGCCGCTGGTGTGGGGGTTGCACATCGAAAATAATAGTGGCAGCTGTTTGGACACACGTTGTATGCCGCAAGTGTGTTTTGGCCTTAAGAAGTCATTGTGCCCATTGTTCCTATATAACTCTAAAAATCCAATAAGAGTATTTTCCTAAATGTGCAACTATTCCTTTAAGGACATTCAAAACAAAAGTCTACTGTATACTGAAAATAACAATAATAAGGTTGTGCATCAATATAATACACTGCAAATAGAAGACTATTGATATAAAAACAGAATAAGAGCTTTAAAAAAAACTGTATATCATTAAATCTTTTACCCTCTTCTCTGCATTATCAAGGTGGTGATATCCTCTAAGGCCTTCTTCTGTCTTTCCCTCATTATCGCTGCATCTTTGACGCTATGGGATAAACGCACAGGAAACTAACAGGAAAATATGTTCAACTTCCTAGATACTGAATGTCTATCTCTGTAATGATGATAAACATGAATAAAGTGATGTTGGATTGTTCTTTGATGATCGTTATATTCAAAGAAAAGGGGAGATGCAGACAGTGTGACTAAGTCCTCCGAGAGTTTAGTTAAAAGTAGAGCTGGAGCTCTGGGGCAGACAGCGTATGTACACACACACACACACACACACACACACACACACACACACACACACACACACACACACACACACACACACACACACACACACACACACACACACACACACACACACACACACACACACACACACACACACACACACACACACACACACACAGTTTTGGGAAATTTCAGTCCAAACTGTGAAAAGTAAGGAATAGGAACCAGATTCTCATTCAGCATTTAACACAAGTGACATTGTGTGCTGTCTTCTTTTCCAAGATTATAAGGTTGGATGCAGTATGTGCCGTGGGCGTGACCTACAAAAAGCCTTGGCCTGTTAAAATTACATTTGACTATATCTGAAAAAGAGGTCTGGTAGAATGTAGTTCCAATGACAACTCCTCAGAAAGAGGAGGCAGATGTCACCAGATTTAAGATTTGCACTTTTAGTTTGAACTTGTAGGTGTCTTAAGCTGTGTAAGGAAAGTAATATTTCTTTGGCAGTATTTGGCAGTATATATAAAGTATATACGTGTTGTACTACCACATGGAACTGTGAAAATCCAACTGCCATTGACTGTAGTGTATGTGCTGATCCATATCCAAGTGTGCCATATGTTTCTTGTGTAACTTATTGCTTTCCCATTCCCAATAAAGTGGCAGAATAAAAAGGCTTTTACAGGTCCCTGCGGGTAGCAGCTACTTCCAGTGGTAGTCACTGAGCTGTGGGGCTGCTGTGGTGACAAATGGCACCAAGCACATATTTTACTATTGCCATTTACAATGCATGATCCAGGCTGTGCTGCTCAAATGACTGCGCAGCAACACTGTTGAGAGTTATGTTAGCCGGAACAGTGTGTGTGTGTGTGTGTGTGTGTGTGTGTGTGTGTGTGTGTGTGTGTGTGTGTGTGTGTGTGTGTGTGTGTGTGTGCGTGTGTGTGTGTGTTTGTGTGTGTGTACATATGTATATATTTGAGTTTGGTTTGAGTTTATTCATCAGACACTTGAACGTTTATCTTTTTGATATTTCAAGATGTACACTGTGGTTATAAGTTGTTGTGGTAGCACAATTTTTTTTAATGTGTTTATCATATCTGATTCTTATTCTACCTTTCTACCTGCATTCTTGAAAAGACGACATCTGTACAAACAGAAATGTAGCTGTTTTGCTACATATGAATGTGCTGAAACAAATGTGACGTAGCGGTAAAACAAACCTGTGTGGTCACCATGTTCAAAAAAGGATTGGTTACCAAGACTGGAAAACTCAAAATTATTTTGCATTGTAGTCACTATTACAGTTCTCTCTCTCCCTCTCTCTAGCTCTTTGCCTGTTTTTTATTTTTTGTTTTTTTTAGAGATGTTGGTCAACAAAGGATATTTTGTATTCATTAAAGCTGATTTTTGAAAGTATTTGTTAAATTAGTGTTGTCTTAACATGTATATTGTGGTATTGTTTTTTTGCATGGCTTGTTTGTTGTAGTTGGAGAATCTGGTGGGGAGGACTTATATCCTTTACGAGAAAAATGTTCATTACATTTCCTTAAATGACTTGGTTGTGGTGGCATTGGAGCCCATCCACTTGTAAAATTAACAGGTTTTTTTTTTCAATATATCCTAGGCCAGCCAGTCACTCTTGATACATCTGGACAAACAAACGAACATTCCCCAGTAGCCAGATCATGTACACAGTGGTGAAGTGGTAAATGTATAATAGCTGAGTGAGTGACCTCCATTTGATTGCCATTATACACTATATATAGATGCTGCACACAAAGACAAACAAAATCAATTATTTAATGCCATCATATTGCTTATAGGACCCTTTACATTTATCCAAAAGCTTCAGTTAGTTTTTATATAGGTGCACTTAATAAAGCAGACAGACTCGACTGCTGTGGAGCTTTACCTTTCACGGTACACCCGATGCAGGTCCAATGCACGTGGCCGTCAGGGGGCAGACATCAGTCGGCGAGCTCTCAGAGAAACGTGGCTCCCTGGTTTGTTCCACACCGGCAGCACTTATAGGCGCGCACTCGTGCGTACACGCGCAAACAATAGACAGATACAATGGATTAAAAAAAAGAAACATAGGCTACAAAAAGGCAGATATATAGGTAGAAGTCACAAACCTGCTCAAGTCATAGAACCAGAAGATAAAAACATAACTCCAAGAAAGTAAAAATAAATATTTCTCTGTAAGTCTCTAAAAGAAAATACGAGGTAACCTTAAGCATGTGTGGAAGATATATTTACCCTAAACGTATCAAATTATAAAAGTAGCACTATTGAGACATTAAGAGTTGGATTGAGCAAAGATTTTAATTTGTTTATTGTTTTTGTTATTAAAGTACGGTAGAGGTGAAAAAGGGAAGCCGAATGAATGAGAGAGGGAGAAAGAGTGTATGGTAGCCAGAGGGCGGTGGCATTTCTGTCTCTGCGTAAACGGAGTCAGTGGAGAAGGAGAGAGCGCACGGAGAGAACAGCAGAGCTTACCAGCAAGGCAGCAGTGTCGCTGACACGAGTGAACGAGCCCCGTGGCTATTTCCACCACCTCTGTCTTCTCACAGCCTAACCTGCGCCTTTTTGAGACGGACTTCGACATCGGGACTAGAGGCTACATACACTCACCCACCTCTCGGTTTTGGACTAGTTTGATTGATCGGTAGACCCTGAGGTGGAGGGGAGGGGGGTTCTCATTTCCCCCACCGCGGACCAAGGAGTTGTGCGTGTGTTTATGTGTTTTACGCGTTGCTTGTAATGGGGAAAAGTGGACAGAGAAGTGGAATAGGACACGGGGGGTGCAGCTTGGTGAGGATGTGCGCCACGCCAGGGATCCTGCTTCTCCTGGTGCTCGTACACCGAGGATTCGCTCAAGGTAAGGCTGGAGAGCGCGTCTTCTTTCAATCAATTTTTTTTTTCAAAAACACTTTAATTGTTTTTAGAGCGATGAGAGCTTTCCTTCATTCCCGAGATGCGGCTGTGTGGTAGCGGCATCATGTCTGTCTGTAGGCGGGCGGGCAGAAGTAGCTCCTGTCAGGGAGGGTTTACTTTTCTTTTATGCTGTATTTCCATTTAAATTGAGCTGATGCTGATGAGCGGATGCTTTACAGCCATGGGTCTTGAGGTGTAAACGATGTATAGCTGCGTATTACCCTGCCTGCTTTAAGTGTGCGGTGACAAACTGAAAGGCAGAACTCTCAGCCCACGTTTCCCTACGAGAAACGACTAACAGATTAATTAGTCTTGGGAGACTGGAAGATACAATAACATAACATTTCTAATTCTAAAAGACTGAGAGATATGTGGGAAAAACGTGATCTCGACTCGCTTTTGAGAAACATACATGCGAATGTGACTGCAAATAAAAAAAAATAAACTCCCGAAGTCCTTGTCAGAGTATTGCAGTGATTTAGTGTTCTACCAATAGGGGAAATCAAGGTTGTCGCTAAATGAAGGCGGACACTGTGAAAGGCATGGACTTGGACTCGGCGATTAGCCGACTAATGTCTCAGAGCACTTTGCACTACAGAGGCGACGCTGCGCTGCTCCGATTGGAAAATTGATCCGAACAAACCACTCACAGCCGCCACAAGCGTAGAGCCGTTTATACGACAATCTGACAACAAAACCAGTCCTCAGAAAGAAATGTGCAGCAGATAAAATGCTACAATGTAATCAGCTGGCCACCATGCGCTCCCCATATAGATGAGTATAAATTAGTCTATATAAGGCTGTTGAAATGATGTGTTGTTTATTACTCGCACTATAATCCACCGGTACAGCCAACACGAATATTAAAGTGATATTTCTGTGCAGCCACGCAGCAGCTGGTGTTTGTGGAAGATACCGCAGCTCGCATGGCTGACTGAAGCCTAACTTTATACCTTCATGACCTTTTTTTATTTTTCATATAAGAGCTTTGTTAGATTCAGGGGCTGCTCCCCCGAAATGCTGACACCTATTTCTCTCATACTATGTGACCTCCTAGGGCAGCAGAACTTGTGCCTTGTTAATGTCCATCAAAGAGCTTTAATGTGTAACCCTCCTGTTGTTTTTCCAAGTTACTTAATTCACCACATGTCCCCTGTATGCCTTCAGTAACCTGGTACATTTGACCTTATAACAGGCTCTTATAGTGGATTTCATCCGCCATTACAGTCTACAAGTATAATATTATAATATCAGGGCTCAGTTATCTTTACTCTCCATTATATGACCAATATTTCACCTAAAAGCCTCTTGGAGGACACAGTAAGTTGCCAATCCACACCAAAATGCAGTCAGTAAATTGGTATCGACTTCACTGATTGGCCTAAGGTTTGTGCTGAATTTGGGCAGTAATTGGACATGATGTTGCTGCCACATTTCTCCAGTTGCCCAGGGGAACAACATTTCAGCAACACCCACCAATATTCATTATGACCATTCTCTATTGGTTTACTGTTAAATCAATACATTGCAATTTAGGGACACAATCTGACTAGGCTTTTGCCCCACCTCTGATAAATTGCACATTTCTAACAGCGTGCGAGTCAATTTGACTTTGGTAGAGAAATCTCATAATTGGAAACGAAAACTGTTGATGCTTCTCAGACAGATTGAACCCCTCAATCTTTGCACACTCCTGAAAACTGTAGATTGCCCCTCATTCTGCTCCCTCTTTTTCAAAGTGTATATTTCTCCTCTCCCTCCTAGATTAGGCTTGTCTGTTATTTCTCCCAGTTCGTAACAATTTCACTTGTGTCTCTGAAGTTGTTTTTTGTGTGTGAGGAGTCACTCCATTAGTTGTTCTATTGGATGGGGCAAAACACACAAACACACTGACCTAAGTGTGGGGGAGTGGGTTGTTTTGTGTACTTAGCTGATCCTCCCTGTTTATCAGTGCTGGATTCAGTTCCCAGTCCATTCAGGGAGAGATTGTCCTTCAAATTACAAACTGTTAGTGTGGCTGCATTCTGTCTCTGTATTGGAAATACAAATAGTTGTTTCAACCAAATTATTCTGCTGTTAAGTCTGCTCATGCATCATTGAGTGTCTTATGGCCAGTTGCTGCCTCCAGTTTAACCTCGCTGTGGAGCGTGTGGTTTGGTAGGTTTAATAGCTGAGTTTGTTATTTGAGGTTGTGACTAAGGATGTTAAGGGTGATGGTGTTTGTGGAAATGATGCAGGCATTGCTGGGGATTCAAATCTAATAATCATGAATGATGAGAACCCTCAAATATTCAGAAAATTCCAATCCTTTAAAAAAACAATCAAATTTAAGTACACTTATCCCACTCACAATGAAATCCAAGTCATTCTGCTTTACATCCAGGTCTCCCCAAAGCTCTTAATTATGAACCCTTTTTTAGCACTTCATTCATTTAATCTGGCACGCATATATGTTTCTCCTAGCTTCGCAGAGCTATAGAAACTGTGTTACACTATGGAAAAGTCTCTTGCTTGCAGACACACATTGAGTGCACACAGACATGTTGCCTTACAATGAGAGGAGAATGTTAGTTGAGATCCTCTCATGCCAACTTGAGTGCATGTGTCCTCCTTCCAACTAAGCTCCACCGTCAAGCTTCTTGGCCTATTAAAAAGCCATTAGCTAAGCCCCCTTACATTTGATCTGGAATGAATGGGTGTCAAGATCCCTCTACAAAGTCTGAAAAGTCCCTTTGTTTATTATGATGACTAAGCTGCCATGTATCCAGGTTCTATAATTCAACTGCTATACGGTGCTAGTCTAAAACATTTGGCCCCTGCAGTTCCAGTCACTTTAGATTCCACAGTTTGGATGTTGGGCTCTGGTTACAGACACTTATATTTCTGTGGAATCTTGGGGTTAAGCTTTTTCTTCCAATTTAACACAGTTTTTTTCAATTCATTTAAATACAGCCTTGGAGTAAATGGTTAATTTCAAGGAAAATAATTTTGAACTAAAAAATCTGTTTGGCGTGTGTCTGGTGTGTAGGTGTATATGTGTGAACACTCTCTTGCAGAGATGTAGATGTACTGAAAGTGCTCACATTAGGTGTGTGTGTGTGTATGTGTGTGTGTGTGTGTGTGTGTGTGTGTGTGTTTGTGTCTATGAACTTGGCAGCTTAGGGATGTTCTCAGAGAACTCCTGTGGTGTGTGTGTGTTTCTGTGCACACATGTGTGTCAGAATGTCTATACATGGGAGATTGTGGGATTTTGTACATGTGTGTCAACTTGGCATCATAACGGTGTTCCAGCAGAGCTCACATGGCATTTCCTTGCGTGTGTGAGTGTGTGTTTGTGCCCGCGTGCATGCTTGGCATTATGATATTGCCAGAGCTCCCATGCTGTCTTCCATTATGCTCTGATCCTGCCCTATGGTGAACTGCACCCGTCCAGGGTTCAGTGCCTGTAGGGGGACAGCTGGGAATTATTGGAACTAAATAGGCCAATTTTATTGGCTGGGCCACTCTAGACTGAACAATGTGATTGGCTGAGCAGGTTTTATGCGGTAAATTTGATGCTGTTTCTGTATCAGGAAGAGAGAGGGAGAGGAGTGAGAGAGGTGTAAGATGAATGGATGAGGAAGGCAGAGATCTCTCTGGGTGGTTTGTACCAGCTTTGATCACTCCACTAGGACTTGACAAGCTGACTGACTACTCCCAGCCCCACCCCACCACCACCACCTCACACACAGGGAACACACAGAGCAAGATATTTCTGCGGTCAAACAATGATGTATTCTGTCTGCATTCTCTGTGTGTGTGTTTGTGAGCGTACTAGTGCGTGCTTGTGTGTGTTTGTGTGTGTGTGTGTGTGTGTGTGTGTGTGTGTGTGTGTGTGTGTGTGTGTGCCTGGACAGGCGTTCACAGAAGTGTGTGAAAGGGAGTCTTTGACTGTGTCTGGGGTTGTTTTGTATAGAAGACCCTCCTGCTGCTAGCAGCAGCAGTCTAGTGATGGCAGATTTCCCTCACCCTCTCTGTCCCATTTTCCCTTTTTTTATATCCTTGCTTACTCATCCGTACATTTCCTATACTCTTATTTTAAGTGTGACCAGTGATGACACATTTTCCCACTCTCTCTCTATCCCCTGTCCTCTGTTAGCTGCTGAATGAATTTTACTGACCTTTTTTTCTCTCTCATTGTCTGTGGCCTTGTATGCCATTCTCTCAGTAGAGTTTGTGTTACGTTGTGAAAAATGCTGGACCTAGTGGGTCCACCTACTGTACAGTTGTGTGCATCTTATATACGGTTTGCTTGGAACACATAGCAATTACAGCTTGGCCTATTTCAAGAATCCAGAGCCTGAACGTGGGTTGTTTGTGTAGCAGCAGAGAGTTTTTGCAGGCATGTTTTTCTTTAGGGAAAGCAGAGATGAAATCGGGTTTAGAAGGCGCAAGTGTGGTTTTCAAAAGGCTGTGTCGACAAAGTGCCCCACATCGCTCGCACCATTTACTATCTTTCCCTCCGTGGGGGAAAACCCAGGATGGAACTTAAGAATGTGTCCCTCTGTGCATGTGTTTGTGTGAGCATTCATGTCTGTTAGCGTGCATGTTTACTGGGAGACATGCTGAACTAAAGGAAAGAGGAAAAAGAGAAAAGAGAGGAGCTAAATGTTCTGAAACTGATTCCTAGCGTCTCCTCGCCTAATTCCTTCTAGAGTTTCATGTAAAGATCTGGAATTATGAATTTTTCATGGCCTGCGAAACCTAAAGCCTCATTTGGGGCTCTCATTTCCAGGCTTTTTGTTTTAGTTAGTTGTGTGTGTGTGTGTGTGTGTGTGTGTGTGTGTGTGTGTGTGTGTGTGTGTGTGTGTGTGTGTGTGTGTGTGTCTGTGTGTGTGTGTGTGTGTGTGTGTGTGTGTGGTGGCAGGGGTAGGGTGGGGGTTCTGAGAGAACGCTGTCTGTTTGTTCTCAATCAATGGCCTACTATATAGTTCCCACTGGTCTCATGCAGTCCTGCACTGCAAAAAATTATAAAACTATTTTAGTGTTTTTAAAAACCGATTTAGACGCAAACTGAATTCTTTATCTTTATAGATATATTATTATACAACACTGAAAAATAAAAACACACTCGGAAACATATTGGAATATTTTAGTAAAAGAGCTACTAGATAATAATCATTGGAAGAAATTCACCTTCATCATGGAAAAGCTACAAAATTCTTGTTTGCCTGAGCCATTATAGTGCACAGAAAAATCCCATACAATTATTTTTATAAGAGCTAAAGCCGAGATGAATTCCCTTGTTGTCATTTTTTGAAGCCTACTGCAAGGAGAGACTGGTGTCTTTGATTCACATAATAAACAGTTGGGCTCAGTGGACCGATGCCACCGAGTGCCAGGACACAGATTGTTGTACTGTTGTCCATCGTCTCAATTCCTCTTCCCTGTCATTTGTCCCAAATTCTCTCTCTCTCTCTGTCTCTCTCTCTCTCTCTCTCTCTCACTCACTCTCACTCTGTCCTGCTTTCTCTCCGTCCCATCTGCTAGCTCTGACATTCTGTTTGCCTCTCTCACTTTTAGCTCCCTTTTATTATTCTCTTCTTCTGCTACTGTCTCTCACGACTCTTTCCCTTTTCTCTAGTTAGATTTACACTGTTTAATTAGTGTGTGGCCGGAACAGTGGACATATTGTTGTGCATCTGAACGGGGCCCACAACCAGCGGGGCATTTTGTGTTTGTGTGTATGTGTGTTTGGTCACAGAAACATAGTGGAAACTCATCAGTCAGTCGGAGGGAGGGAGAAGGTTTGCCCGCACACACACACTGGTCCAATACAAGTTAGATGGAAGGAAAAAAGGAAAGAAGAAGACAGAAGAAATGGAGCTCCACAACATGCCAGCTGCCCTCCATTGAAATCTTACCCTGTATCTCTTTTTTAAGGCCTTGTCTCTATCCACAGCCGTCAGATTAGACTTTTCATGGTCTATATATTATTTTTATTTGATACCGTAAAACCTCCAATAAATAGCCTGGGCTTGTTTACTTTCTTCAAAACACAGTGTCCAGCACAGTTCACTTGTGGAAGACAAGCTATTAGCGGATACACTTTTTTTCTTTCTATGTATAAATAAACCAACTTCTACCTCTTCAGCTTAATCCCCCCTGTCCCTTCCTGTGTCAGTCTCTGGCACTTTGTTTGGATTCATGCCAAAGAACCAATCTGCTGCTTCTCCATATTTTTCCTCATGGCACTCATATTAAAGACAGACTGCAGATTTTGGGGATGTATGTATTGTTTTAAAAGTATTATCATATATTTCAGCAGTGGTAAACCTTTATACACTGTAGTGTGGTACAGGTGTTGCTCCTTAAACACACACAAATGCAAAGACAACCCACAAGTACGTGTGCTCAGTTTGAAATAACAATTCCTAAAGTGCAGACACACGACCAGCAGATGGGTGCTGGGTGCTTTGGCTGAGTGGTGTGTTTGTGTGTCAGGGTAGGAGAGTCTTATTTGTGTCACCATGAATATGTAATTAATCTGCCATTGAGAAAAGACGACGTGCCGCAGCAGGGGGTCCACGACGCTCGGACCCCTGGTCCTTTTTGTTTTCACTGAAAGCTTGTTATGGGTATTGTCCTGTATTGAAAGAGAAGGACAGAAGGAGAAAAAAGGAGGGACAAGGTTAAGATGAGAACCTCAAAGGAAATGGAGAGAGAAAGAATGAAGTGAGAGAAGGAGACGAACCAAAGGGGAAGGTGTTTTATTTTTCCTTTTTTTGGAGGAGAATTTGACATTCACGTTCCTTTTTTGATAGGAAACAATGCTGCAGTGTAAAAGCCCATTCAACTCCTGGTTGAGAGAGGATTGAGGAGAGAAGAAAGCGAAAGAGGGAGCAGGCGAGCAAGCGAGCTGAGCAGCATTGGGAAGCCGCCTGAAGGATTAGTCTTTCTCTTCCTTGTATCTTTCACCACTACATTTTCTCTTCTTTTGTAACTCTTTTTTCCTCTCCCACTCTCCTTTCCACATTGCCCCCTTTAGCCATTTTTCCATCTCACTTACTCTTTCTTACTCCCTCAATCCCCTCCCTCACCCCCAACAGTAACCCAACCCCCCCTTTCTCTTTGTGCCAAAACTGTCTGGTAATCTCGTGGTCCATCTGAAGGAATATGCTAAAACCTGAAACCATAATTACTATAATCACCGCTGTAACTTTTTACCTCCTAGGCTTACGTCTGCACTTTGCACGTGTGCTTGCACACACACGCACACACAAACACACTAGAGTTATGCCTGTTTTGAAAGAGTACATTGTAATTCTGTAGGATGCCGTGAAAAAGGGGATTTAGCCTGTCTTGTAAAAATGTTTTTGGTTGCCTGTTCTCCTGCTGAAGACATGATGTAATTTATTGTAGTGTACCCTGTGTAAGCTTAGGAAAAAACAAGGGAATAACACATGCACACGCACAAACAGCCGGGCAAGAATGCACAAAATCGACAGAAACATTGTTACATTCAGTTAGAGTTTATTGTGTATGATCGGTACAAAGGCGTACAAACACACTCTGCACTATAGACTTACATATGGCACAACAAGAAGTCCATTCACTTATTTTGGCTCCCCACCAGCTGTAATAAGGAACCAGTATATGTTACTCCGTAGTGACAAGATTACATGTAAGCAGTTTGCTTTGATTCATTTGAGCACAGTATTCTAAGTGGCTAATGAATATGGGCAGCACTTTGCTGAGAAGGCACGTTTGTGTGTCCGTTGTGTGTATGTGCGTGGAATGAAATATCACATTGTTATTTTCCAGAATTATCCATGTGCACAGCGCTTTTTTACTCCCTTCCTCCCCCAGAGGATCACAGGTAGGAAGGCACTGGAGAGAAGAGAAAGAATAATGACTCTCCACTGTAAAAATCTTGCTTCCTGAAATCTTTTGTTCTGTGGGGAAAAAGTGATTGTATAGGGGTGAAAGAAGCAGGGAATCAGAAGAGCCAGTCAGAGGTGGGAGGGAGAAATATATAGTGACTTGGATATAGGGACATCAAGAGCGGCAACGAGATAGAGAAAGACTGCAGGGTTAGTAATTAATCATAGAGGGGGAAGAGATTTGATGAAACCCAACTCTTCACTTGACATTACAGTCAAGCAGGGGCTTCGGTGTTTGCATGGTCAGAGGCAATGGGATACAGACTTGATCTAAATAAACAGATTATGTCCAGAAGGGCAGGTTGTAAGTTTAGTTTATTGGTCAGATAATGAGGACAAAAGAGAACCATGCCAACACTGTGAGTAAGTAAACAGAGCTGCAAATACAGAAACATCCACTAGCTGTAAGGTGAGTTGGTTGTATGAACTGCTTATTTCTGCTATTCAGTGTGTGTGTGTTTGTGTGTGTGTGTGTGTGTGTGTGTGTGTGTGTGTGTGTGTGTGTGTGTGTGTGAAAGCCATTCAGAAGCCCCTTTTTTACAGTCTTATAAGGGACTACCTTTCTGTGTCTGCACTTCCCAGGGCTAAGTGCTAAAACTGAAAACTGGGCTAAAAACAAGAAATGACTGGCTTGATATTAAACAGAGAGTTTAGCTTGCCTTGGTCTAGGAGTCACATTGGGAAATCACTTAAATATTGAGTGAAATAAGAAAGAAGTGATATGAAAAAAAACATGACCGGTAACTCTGGTGTTGGCATCATACTAAAGGGGAACGCACATAGAAGTTGGGCACTTCAGTTTTAAAAAACAGCCCTTCTTCATTTGCACAGAAGATTCTTTAAAATATATCAAACTCAGCATCTGGATAGGCATTAATGAAAGCATGCAACAACAGTGGCACATTAGATCATTTATAAGAACATATGAAAATATAGATATCATTTTTGATTGTGGCAAATTTCCATTTGTTAATTAGTTTACGCTCTAAAATCCTTATAATCAGTGGCTTAAAATCCAGAGTCAACTGTTTGTCACCAACTTTAATAAGCACTGAGTCAGCTGCTGGTGCAGATAATCAGATATTACTTTTAAGGAAAGACTGTTTCCAAAGAGGCTTAAATTAAATGGGGTGATGATGAGGTCAATGGATTAAGGCTTTAAAGTTGTTTTGTATGATTGAGAGATTTAAGATCTTCTTTCCAACAGTGTCACACTAAACTCAGAGTGAAAGTCAGTTTTCTATGATTGCTCGACATTGTGACTCAGCAGTGCAGCTCTAAAAGTACAGACCTACTGACTTGTTTTGTCCGGATGTTAGTAGCATGTTTCAGATATGCTTTGTTTTCATTGATTCTCTCCCACACAGACTTTCTGTGTGTGTTCAAGTACATACGACTTGTGTGCGCACATGTGTGTGCTAACCTGTTAGCTGGGCTCCTCTGATCCGAGCCCTCTGGCTCTCTGGACTGTATTGTCTTAAAGCTTTTATTGATGTTTATTGAAAATAAACCTTTGGATTGAGCCTAAAACAATTCTCTCTATCACTCTCTATCTTTTTTCCTCAGCTTGTGTTTTTTTTTTTATCTCCATCCCCAAGGATTTCTGTAAGGCTTAAGGCTGCTCGTGGCAGGTACAGCAGTAGTCTTAATTTACAGTGCTTGTTTTGTTGCCCTTAAAACAAATTGCATTGCAGCTGATTATGTGGTTTCTTGTTGGACGCCTGTTGAATTCAATATTGTTTTTAATATGACAGCTACAGATGAGAATTGATAACCGGTTCCAGTTGAGAACTGGTTCTAAATTATCTGATCCATCAGTGTTTCCTGCGACTGAGCTTTTTTCTCATAGTAGTGCATAGCAAAACATTTACATCAAAGTGACACGTCTACGCTGTGGAAGAAACGATCCATAGTGAGGCTTAATTTACACTTCGAAGATGACGACAGTGCGGGTTGTAAAATGATAATTTCAAGTAAGGGTGGAAACATTAGCATATCTGTTCCTGAGGGTAAATATCCTGTTATAACAACATTAGTGCCACGCAGGTAGATTTTGAGTTTCAACACAGTGTACATGAAATGAGAGAATATTTGGTATAGCATTTGTTTTCATTTAGGTTTTCTTAGTCAGAGATAATAATTGCATTGACCCTGAAAACCTGTATAAGCTGACTTTTTTTGCCCACGAAAATTGATCATTAACCAATAAAAAGAATTGATAAAGAATCTGACCTATTAGCAGAATTGATAATGGTGTTAATAAATTGTTATCAATTCCCATTCCTAATGAACGCCCTATACTATTTTATCATATCATGAAAAAAAAAATGCATTAGACTTGAATGGATGTATAATTTGTGCATTGTCCATGGTTAGGGTTTGGTATTTTGAAAGGCCTCAGAGTCCTTCACTATTGGCATGCAATATGTAAGGAGGCTGAGAGTGTCTGGAGATTAAGATAAGATCAAGACCTTGTAGATCTTCCCGACTACCTTGCCTCCTCCAAGGTGACGTAATTATGCGTCTCATCTGTGTGACGTGAATGTAATATTACTTAATATTTGGTATGACTGTGTTTGTGCATGCTGTACCAAGGTCTTCTCTTGCCTTATGTGTTTTTTTACACTTATATATTCAAGTAAGGACAACTGAGGCTCATCAAGTGAAGATTGCTTGACTAGTATGTACTTTTCCCACATCATATATGAAGTGCCACTTTGGTGCTAATACTTTGGTGACATTTATGCTTAAAGGACAGAAGCTTTGGATATGATGTAAATAAAGAAATCTACTAAATTGTCATTTGTTGTCTTGGAATGATATGAGATAAAGTAGATATGATATATGAGATGAAGGGATGACATAGTGTCACTAGTGTGTACCTCAATTATAAATAATATTTAACTATTTTCCTTTATTTCATTTTCCTATCCATCATTACACATGCTTAAAAATAATCAACACTTGTTTTAATCAAAGATGCACATTGTTCATGGGATGTTGAGGTAGCACATCATTATCTGTGTTTTGGGAAGATTGGTGCTCCCTGCTGTGTTCTTACAGATGATGAAATCTAGATGTAATTTTTACACTGAAGTCACAGGCGCACATGCTTGATCTGAAAAAAGTTTTAATAAAGGCACAGCGTGAAAAAGTGAAACAGATTCCCTCTTTGAAATGCTATCCATATGTTTATAATTCTTTATTATTTAGTGAGTAACACAGGGAAAGACAACAGCAAAGAAATGCAACAACTGGAACTGTGTCCTGGTCTTTGTGAGTTTTTTTTTTACCACAGAATTTACAATGTTACTTTGATGTTGCAAACAACTTAGTCAGTAATTAGGAACACTGTTTTATTCTGTCTGCAGCAACAATGCTTTTAATCAGGAGGGTGTGGACATACTGTTTTCCCAGCATCATTTAGCTCTAATGAATACATTTTATTTTGTATTTTTTTAATTTTATTTTGGGTCTGTTACAACATCAGAGAAATCTTTTACTTGCATTTGTCAAACTAACTTGTATATCTTCAGATGGGGGGGGGGGGGGGGGGGGGGGGTTTGGAGTGTCGGCTTAGATGATGTAGCCTAGTTGTCAGTTTTCCTAATGAAGGGGGTGAACACCCATTGCATTAACCAGTAACACTCTCTATGAAGATCAGATCTAGGGCATTCATAGTGAAATACAATGCTTCATAATGACACTCATAAACACACACAATGCTTTCTGATGCACATCAACAGTCATACACATTATAGATGTGTCTTATAATCATTTATAAAGTCAAGTGTCTTATTGATGCTCTTGACTAGTTATAAACTAGAGGTTGACTGATGATGACGCTTAAAATACATTATGACTACACATATTCTCCTATAAACACATCTACTTCAGCTATAGTAATGACTCATGACGTTAAATAAAGTACGTATTGATGCATCTCTAATACTGCATGCTTCATCATAACATTTCATTGATGTTGCTAAGTAGTGAAAGAAAGAATGCCTATAATTGTCTAGCAAGGGGAAATTTATTTTTTTACTCCGTTATTATATTATCCATGTTACACACACACATAAACCTATATACATGCAATTAATGGAGAGATGTCAGAGGAAGGGGGCTGCCAATGGGTCTGGGACCTGCGCAGTTGGGTGTTTGGTGCCTTGCTCAACAGCACCTTGGCGGTTCCCAGGGGATGAACTGGCACCTCTCTAGCCACCAGTCCACACTCCATTCATGGTCCATACAGGGACTCGGACCGGCAACCCCAGCAGAGTCACCTATGGACTGAGCTACTGCCACCCCATAATGCATAATGCATTTCCACACATTTAATATAAATCTATGCTGCATCATAGTATACTATCTAAAAAGAAGGGTTCCCATTATGTGTGCATTGTGTTAAGCTCAGAGACATACTGCAGTTCACATGGAACCGAATGGCAACTGCAGAGGACTAGTGAGCACATTTACATACATTCATGACTGGGTTTATTTTTTTTTATTATAAAGAAACCCCTTTCTATCACTTAAGCACTTTAAGTCTTTAGTTGTCAAACTGAAAAATGGTTTGTTTGTATTCTGGCATTTTAGTTTGAGGAATTCTTGTTTGCGAGCTCTCACTGTGGCTTTTGAGCGTCAAAAGATCAAAATGGACCACAGATGCTTCATAACTGATGCTGTAATCTAGTATATTTCACAGGGTTTTGGACCCAACTATTCACCTCAGACAGATACACTTTCTTCTTTTATTTTTTCTCCCCAAGGAACAGCTGGTGTAGTGGTGCAGTAACGGTTTTCAGCACACAAACTGTCCAATGACATGTGGCTCAATCGGCCTGCCAATACTAGGAGAGACACACACACACGCGCACACACGCACGCACAGTATGCTAAGGGACAAGTGTCTCTGCCCTGTTGAACGCTAACATAAAAGTCAGGGGGGTTCCAGACAGGGCAGTCCACACACACACACACAAACACACACACACACACACACACACACACACACACACACACACACACACACACACACACACACACACACACACACACACACACACACACACACACACACACACACACACACACACACACACAAACACATAATGGCACTGAATGGTTAGTCTGGCAGTTAAAGTGGGAGTGTGGATAGACATTGTGTCTCCATATGCAGTAGCTGTTGTGTTCTTGGCAGGTTTGGTATATTCTGTCACTCTTGGACCATGTCTGATATTTTGGCTGTTGGGACCTTCAGAAGGGCGGGAATAGCCACCTGTACTGTTATAGCCACCAATTATCCTCAAAGTTGAATGCCTAATTTCTTGTTTCAATGATCAGCCGTTATCCAACAATAAGAATTCTGACCGATTAATGCAGTTAAAAAGATAAAATAAATATTATTTTAAAAAAAAAACTGTAAATACAACTTACTGTATGTGAGCTACACATGCAACCACACTTGCCTTTTATTGGAGTAGCATAGTGGAGAGCGTAAGCACCAACAAATTGTGTTTTAGCTGTGTGTCTGTTTGTCAGCTGTCTGCCTGGCATACTCTGTGTTGCTTCATTGCTCTGTGGCGCTAGTGCAGTAGCAAGAGCTATGTGACACAGGCCACTATGTAGATGAGCACTGGCCGTCGACACCCAAGCAGTTCCAAGATAATGGCTTCATGTGTCCATGACGATGCACCATACACCGTGGCTGTGCGGCTGGTACAGGCTTGTGGTTGTCCGTGGAAAGTATATCTTAGCCTCCCGGGCAGCTGATCTAGGACAGTTGCCTGATTGTCTGTTAATGGGTTAATAATCGGTCACAGAAAAAAGATTATATTAGCATCTCTAACCTAAATATGTTTGTTCCAAATTTGCTCAAACTCTTTGAATTTTTAGGTATCAAGGTAGGATCTTGTGGCATTTTGGTTATCATAATATGGTGATATACAGTATATGAAATGTTGCATTTTCATTATCAGTTATTCAATCTTAAAGGTGTACTGTGGTGACTGAATAATAAAGTTGGGAGACTCACAAGAGACAGATTAAAAGATACAAAAAACAAACTCAGTAACCCTGATGACATCATCAGGCTTATTCTTTCAAGCTTCAGAAAGCTCTCTCCAGAGAGCACAGATGACATTATACTACATTTTCAGAGGGTTAGTAAAATTTCTTCTCAACTGAAACTTGTGTGTAAAATTGGTGAAATGCCCCTTTAATGGTCTTGTCCATTCTGGTAACACAGAAAGCCAGTTCCAAAATATCAGATTATTGATATTTGGGTATTTGGTTAAAAAATATTGTGATGTTTGAATTCTCCTTTGACTCCTATCCTCTTTTCCATAATGGGCTAATTTAAATGGAATTTAGAATGACTATGCCATAAGGTTGACAGTGTTGCTTAAGCATGTGCATCTTCGACAAAGTATCTCTATGCTTTTTAGGGTTTCATAATCCATCTTGGCTTTTCACCAGCATACTGTAGAGCCCCACATCAGACTTGTACATTAACCTCAAATAAATTGGTTGCAACTGTACCAGCTGCACATTTGAAAAATTGTTGCCTACTTGTTGAAATGTGCATCTGTAAGCTATATATTTAGCATATATACCGGTGACATCATGTTTATTGAGTTGTTTTTTCTGTGAGCAGAAGAATGAACGAGAGACTTGTGTCATAGTGTTACAGAATGGTTTCTTCACCACATCAAAAGAACATGAAATAAGTGTCTGTGAGCCTCCCCGTATTTCTCCTCACTGTTCATCACTGTTTCTCTTTTATACTGCCTTGTGTCCATCTCATCTTAACTCTCTCTCATCCTTCTCTATTTCTTCCCTTTTATCCTTCCTTTCTCCCATCCTTCCTTCCTTCCTTCCTTCCTGGGGGAAAGGGAGATTTAAACTTTAAACAAAAGACACAAGGAGAAAAACTTTGCAGAAACATTTGAAGTGTTTTTCCCCCTTCTCTGATCTGAGAAATGTCATCCACACCCAAGGAACAGTTTCAAAAGAAGCAGAAAGTAGCTGACTAAAGCCAGACAATGCCCATGGCTCTCTCTAGCTCCTCCAAATCCTTGTATTGTTGCTGTTGTTATTTGTGTTGCTTCTTCCTCTGGGCCCCTCTAGGGTTTTTGTTTATCTCCACTCAGTGTTGAGGTCTTGTCAGAAAATGAGGGCAGGGCTGCCGTTCTGGCCCCAGGTCAACTCACAATTCACAAAAGTTTATTTTTAGTTTGAAAATGAACTGAAACTCACAACTAATAACTAACTTAGTTTCTTTTGTTTCTGATTTTGTGGAAGCTGAGCTGAAGGAGGTTTGCTATCCAAGACACAGAACAGGCAGCAAGTCACTCACCTTGACTTTCATCCTGAAATTATGGCTAAAGAACAATAATACAAAGGTGGTTGTAGACAGTCATGCATTTGATTCTTGCTTGGCACCTTGCTTAACATAATAAAGATACCCCACACATTGTTGCCTTTCAGGAAGATGATTGTGAATAAAAGATTATTGATATTCGTCGTCTGTGATTGAGCAAAAGCGAGTGATCGAGAGCACAGCATTAAGCTCAAGTGTTCAAAAGCAAATGTGTCACTCCTCATTTAATCTCTGGCTGAAAGTCACCTATATTACAGGATTTTAGGGAAAAGAGGAGCCCTCACCTTCCCAGAATAGTTCCCTCCACACTGTGCTGCTACAGAGTTTAGTTTAAGTCCCTTAAGCTTTTAGTTCACTTTTGGTCTTTAGAGCAGAGGAGGGGAGGTGTGTCCGATGAATTATTTACAGAGCACAGAGTAAAGATAACAAAATGCTTCAGAGTTTCAGACAGACTGGTGCCATCCAGGTTATACAGACTTTGTAGTGACCTGTGTGTTAGAGAGCTTAGGTGAGAAAAATGCAATTCTGTCTCGTACAAAAAGTTCTCACACAACTTAACTGCATTCTCAATTATGTTTCGAGGGAAACGTTTTTCCTCCTGGATTAGCGCCGCGGTTTTAAACACCTCGTTAACGTTGTAAATTTCTGCAGGTTAGGTATCGGCAGCAAAAGTGCTTGTCTAGCCTTAGGAAAAGATGGTGGTTTGGATTAAACTAAGTAGGTTTGTTTAAAAACAACATTGACTTTTAAAGTCACATGGGGAACAAACCATGTATATTTGTGGTCCACCCATGCAGACCTCCGCAGACTTTTATTTAAAACATTTCCAAAATATGTCAAAAACAAGCATATTCCAGGAGTGAAAAAAAAAGTTTCTCCCTCAATCATTAATTGAAAATACTGTTCAGTTTTAGCGGAATGTCATTTTTAGGAGACCAGACAAAATCCTTATTATAATAATTTTAATTATAGCCTACAAAAAATGGTATCAAACCATGTAGATATTTATTCTTTGTCTTTAACATGTCTGCTTTCATCTCAATACGTGCGAGGTGAGCAGAATGTTGAATTTTGTGGCGTTCACACAGAAGAAATAGTCCCTATTTTCTTTTATAATAATAAAGACAAACACTACTTAATCATATCAAACATTAGCCTGGTGTTTATTGTTTACATAGACCTGTTGACTCTGCTGTCCTGTCATTTGTCTCCAAATACTCTTGTATACTTTCTTTTTTATTCTATTGCATTGTAATGTATGTGGCTCTTAGCTTCTTTACTTGTCTGTATTCATTTTCTTTGTTTCTGTTGTACTGCTGCAACAACTGTATTTCCCTGCTGGGGATCAATAAATGTGTATCTTATAAAAAACTGTTCAAAATAGGCTCTGTTGATTATCCAGAGTGAGGAAGACATTCTGCTCTGCAAAGAGATGACACCTACTTTTTCCAATGAAATTTTATTCACCTTTTTTGGGTTGAGGAGAAAAAAAACAAGGGATAAATGTCTGGAAAACTGGGGGATAGAAAACCCAAACTATATTGGCTTGCTTGTCTTGCATAGCCAGACTTATCTCCATAGTGGTGTCAGCACTAGAGTATGGTCTGGCTACACCACTTATAAGGGATAAGGGGAAAATGTGCTCTGACTTGTTTGCATTTCTTTAAACCAATCACAACTGTCTTGGGCAGCGCTAAGCTCCGGATCCTGCAACAGTGCCCTTATGAAATAGGCTGCTGAGATAGCAGAAGAGGAGAAAGCCTGACTAATCTGGTAAGCCAAACTACTTGTTTATTAAATCAGGTTGAACTGACCCTTTAAAATACACTTTTTCACTTAACAGTATGTACTTTTTATTGATGGTTTGTGGTATTTTATTACACAACATTTTAATTCTAGTTTTTTATTTAAAAAAAACGGTATTCCTACTGTAGACGTCATAATGGTTGCAGAGATGTTGCCTCAGGGAAATGTTGCAGAGTTTCAATATTTCTGTTTGATAGCATCGGGGGGCTAATTAAAAACAAAGTAACCACTTTAAAGTTGAGACGCTTCTTGAACTTCAGTCTTTTTGTAAGTGGTATTTCAGGCAAGGGTTTCCCTACTTTTTCTCTAGTCAATACTCCAAACAAGACCCTCTAATCTGCGGGAACAAAACCAATTGTATCCAGGTTTTTCAACCAATTTGTGTGTATAAAATCAATCAAGACAGATTTACCGTTTGCATCATTTTGGATACATAACACAATTTAACACACAGACCCGTGCACATAAAGACACACATACAGATGTCCTGGAGGTCGGCTTAAGTGGACATTAAATCATCAAGGACCTTTTCCTGCTGGCTGATCCGTTGAGTAGGTCAGACATACTCTTAAACACACACACACACACACACACACACACACACACACACACACACACACACACACACACACACACCATTATTTGGTTGTTACATGCGCACACACCCTGTCGTGTGGTAGTGTATTGATTCTCTGTGTTGTTCTTTTGCTGTTAGTTAAACAAGCCAGTAATAATGGAGCAACATTGTTTAGTCTGCTTATTGAACTGTGACTGGCTGACATTGATTGTTGTCTTCTGCTTTGGGAATGCATTTGTGTGTGTGTGTGTGTGTGTGTGTGTGTGTGTGTGTGTGTGTGTGTGTGTGTGTGTGTGTGTGTGTGTGTGTGTGTGTGTGTGTGTGTGTGTGTGTGTGTGTGTGTGTGTGTGTTTGTGTGTGTGTCTGTGTGTATGTGTGTGTTTGGAAGAGTGTAGTCGTTGACGTTTAAGTTTGTGTTGTGTGTTTGTAGCTAGCCTTGAGAACGATGATGATGAACTACTGCAGGCAGGAAAGATTTCTTGGCATCTCTTGGCAGTTTAAAGGCTGAAGCACAGTCAAGGCTACAGAAAATACGGAGAGAAGAAAGCGTATAGAAGACAGCGAGGGCGGAAAAAAAATAATTAGTTAGAGGTAAATAGTCACTGAGGTGTTACACAACACTGACTAGAGGCAGAACTTAGTGAAGAGACAAAGAATTAGAAGAGAGAATTAGAACAAGGATGAGAGTGTTGCTAAAAGAAGGTGCAAACACTCGGGAGGAAAGGGGAAGAGCTACATGTTACATGTCACGGTAACTTCAGGTGCACTATTTCAGTCATATTTTATATCCGCACTTCTTACGGGTCTAAAAAAAATGACTGCAGCATCGCTCCTGATTCTGAAAATAGAGCTGTTTTGTATGCTAGAGCTACAGTTGGTGTCCAATGAATGCCCAGCACATCAGGGTAAAATTTGGCCCTGATAGATTTCAGAGCTAATTAGTCTGGAGCTATTTCTCAAATATCAAACTGCCTCAAATTGAGCATTCATTGAATAAATGTCCCTTCTTATTCTTTTTTCGCAAATCAACCCAGAGGCAGGTCTTTTAAATTTAGAAATTAAAGTTGTTATCTGAACTTTAGGTTTGAGGTTCTCAAGTACAAATGACATCATTTTACTGCTTTATCACACATGACATGACCTTTTTCAGAGCACCATGTCGAGCTGAACTGTTTGAATGTGTCTTCAAGAGGATTCTGGTAAGACTTATGTATAAGCTAAGTGCTACCCTGTAGGCTTCAAAAGAATCTATTGAGCTATGTGCATTTCTATTCATTACAAGTAGTTTTGATATTACACAAGGTTATGCCATCTAAAATTGCCATGCCTAAAGCCCTACCAGCATCGATGAATAATTCATAGAAGTTTAATATTGAAATTGGACTTTTGTTTCCCTGCCAAAGCACTGTGAAAGAAGAATCACAGAATGCTTTGGCACCCAATAATGAATCATCAAGATGTTTTAAATTGACACTGAGAGCATCTAATATTAGTTAGGTTTTATTCTAATGAACAGAGACTCTGAAGCACCTCAGACATTTCAGCGCTCCTCACATCTCTGGCTCGGCTGTTGAATTGGTCTCTTTGAGACTCGCAGAGGGAGATGCTTGGTCTGCAATTTCTGGTCTATCATTAAAGCTCTTCCCGGTTTTCTGTTAACACACATGCATGATCATACGCATACGTACACACTCAGGGCATGGACATTCAGTAATGTATGCTGCAGGCCTACACACACTTTGGTATAGATGAGCAGACATACACATACGCTGCTTTCCCTCATTTCTTATGAATTTTGAATTTAGAATACACTCAAGTGGTTGTCTTTTAAATGGAAATATAGCTTTTTCCAAACATATGAACAAACTCACTTGATCTGTCTCTTTGAATTTAGTGGTTGCTTTTATTTGAAATATTGGAAATTAACATACCTTAGCAGCTCATTGTATTTTCAGTTTTTAAATCTTAAAATGTGCTCAGAGAAAAAAAACAACGAACTGCAGCCAAGGCTGACTTTTGGAGCATTTTGTCGCTTGAAGCTGTGTCTTGTTCATCTTGAGTTGTTTAGGATGCTGCTCCGGTCTCTTTCTTTCCCACTTGCTCATTCCCTTGTCTTTTTCTTACTTTCTTTCTTTATTTCCACCGTTTCAGCGTTTTCTCTCCTCCAGCTGCAAAGGCCAGGGGCACTGTCCCCAGGGGGAGCGGTGTGTATTTGTGTGTGTGTGAGAGAAAGAGTTGAATATATTGTGAATATGCAGAAGTGTCTGAGAGAGAAAGATAGTGAGACTGTAGATTGTATGGGAAAGGGATTGTGTGTCTCCTTGTGTGTGTTTTGTGTGTGTACCGCCGTTCCTCAGGCTCTCTAATTGGGACACGGGTTCTGTCTGTGCTGTGCACCAACCATTTTGATGTAAGGCCCACATGAGCATCGCTGTAAATCTTGATAATGGTATTAAGCTTGTCGAGCTGGTCTGGGACTTTAGCCTACAGTGCGTGCATGCATGCAAACGCGCACATGCAAATGCACATACACACACACACACACACACACACACACACACACACACACACACAAATACAAATACAATCAGAGAGTGGTGTTGGCTCTGCTTATTAATGTAGGGAGGACCCACATGCACATATACTGTGTGCTGTAGTCCAAACTCTGCCCATTACCGTGGCACAGGCAGACCTTTTGTGACGCTTAAGACAGCTTACTACCTTCTATAAATGTATTTCAGAGAACTATGGGGAGATGTGTGAATATATACACACACACACACACACACACACATACGCACTGCCCTTACAGAAATGCAATATTAAGCTCAGTTCAAAGATATGGGCTTTATGGGGAAATCAAGTGCTGAATTTGTAATACTTGAGCACATTGCAGCCAAATGTTGGGTGTGAGAACGTTCCTCAGCAGCAGCTAATTAAAATGCACAGCAGAATGATGTGACGGTCAGATATAAAGTGACACAGCGCTCTACGCTATAGAGACAGTTAGACGTGTTCTTTTGTTAAAAGTGCCACAGCAATAGGTACAGTGCTGTCAGCATATGCAGTGGGCGACGTGGGAAAATTACTGTAAGTCTTGATTGGTTTGAGCGTCTGTACCTGAACAGTGAAAGCACTGACATTATTATAATACCTCAGCAGATTCCAGACATATTGAGGCTAGTGGGAGACTTAATTGTATTTGAAGCCTCTGCCTTCCAACTCAGCTTGGTGGTTTTGTATCTTTTGGGAGACAGTTGGTCCATAATGACATGATAGCGGTAACTATTGTCAGTGCTCTGCAAATAAAAGGAGATTTGTGTTCAGTGCTGTTTTCCAAAAGCCCTTAACAAGTGATTTGGAATAAGGTGAAACAAGTTCATCTGTATTGAAAAGGAGTCAAATTATACCACCCAGCTGGGTGATTCTGTCACTTATGTTAGCCTTTCATGCACACACAAACACCTGGCTTGTCAAGTCATTACGGCTTGTAGTCAAACTGTCTGAATTAAGCTAATTTCAAGGCATTGTAAGTCAAATTGTATTAAAGCGCTGGAAGGCGATTTAGCTTGTGCATCTCCTTGATGTTAATGCAAATGCATCCATCAATTTTACTTTTTAAGGAATTACCTCACAGAAAGCTCCTTAATTTGTTTATTTGTTTTTGTGTGTGTGTGTTTTTGACTCAAAAAAGTCATGTCATGACAAGTGAATTTTTTCAAGACCCCAGAGAAATTATCTTCCAACATAGCAACATAATTTGTTTTGATATTGTGAGATACACTTCATAAGTCTTTATAAAACCATATAAACAAACAAACATTTTGCAGTGCATTTCAAATGGCATATAGACTGTTTTAAGCTATATAAGCAATCTGTCCTCTTTACTCCCTGCAAATGCAAATGTTGTACCAGCCAAGTGCTGTAAAAGCTAATGAGAGTAATGGGGTCTAGTGTACTCGGTGATGGGCTTGACGTAAAGGGAATATGTTGGGGTTAGACGTTCTGTAATATATGGGAATAGATGCCTGCAGCTGTTCGCGCTGGCTTGGGCTCAGTTTATGTCTCCATCTCTCAGAGCAGATGGAAAATATTATGATGCTGATGATGAGGGAGAGGGAAAAGAGTGAAACAAGCACACGACAAGAGAATGAATAAGAGAAGTATTGACAACAGAACAGAAAGTGAAAAACAGCATGAAAGTAAAGTTCCCTTCTCTGTCGGTTTGATGTTTTCCAAGAGACTTTACAAGAAGTCCATATTTCACAAGACTTGTCAACCAAAAATCCAGTTGAATGTTTTGCTTTCCTCTAATTATTGACATAAGCACTGGGTGCAATAAAAGGCTGCTTACATATAAAGGATATTTTCCCCTGCGATTCCCATTACAGCAGCTGTAAAGCATTGCAGTAGTAGGCCTAATATATATTTTAGTGTCAACAAAACTCTCTATAAAATATGTTTAATTTCACTGCAAAACACTATATCTTTAAATGGCATGGGTTATGAGAGCAAGCAAATACACTTAAGCAGACATGCAATTTAAATCATACACACAAATACACACCGGCACACAGCCCTCTTGCAATTCTCTATAATCCCTCTCCTTAACAAATTGTCTGAGAGTTTAGAGTTTGTTAGGGGAAACAAGGGGGAATTTAATCAGCGTGACACCAGCAGGGGAATCTAATAAGGGAGACACCAGTGGGGCTTGTTTAACGATTTTCTCCTTTCGCCGTTTTCAATTAGGGTACCTTGCTGTGATCTCTGCTGAGTCTGTCTCTCATTTTTTTTGTAGCTCTCTCTCTGTCTGAGTCAATTTCTTTGTCTTTCTACATGTCTGCCTTCTGTTCACCGACTGTCTCTATCGGGCTGTTTGCCTTCTATCACTGCAGCAAACACACAGAAATGGGGATGTATATGCAAGCATGCTTTCATATAGTATGCAGAGGATATTAAATTACATGTATACACTATTTAGTTTGTGAAGTCCCGCAGTGGGTTTAGTGTCGGCACAATGAATCGCAGGTCATGGAGGAGTATTCAGGCCGAAAATAATAATGTGTTAAGAAATGCAAAGAGGTGCTCTGGTGTGAGCGTTATGCAGCAGGTAGTGTAGATTCATCTTTTCAATATATACAGTAGTATCTAAGACTACAAAGCAGGATGCAATAATCTGACATGCTGGAGGTTTTTCTTTTTTCATATGTGTATGTCCTGTTTTACCACTGTTTCCTCTGAGTTGGGTTCAATTATTATTGTTTTTTTTTGCAAGTGCCCTGAGAGTCAGGAATGAGAGGGCTGCTCTTTTGTTGTGGTGCTAACATGTTTTTTTTTTTTCAATGACCATCGTAGCTAGAAGGATATACAAAAGAAGAAACTGACACAGCAGAGGTCTGCATCTGTAGCTAACAGCACCATTGTTTATGTCTTACTTACTTTTTTTATATATCATGATGGATGGGCCGATGGCTCTAGCAGCCAACTAGACCATATGTCTTTGTTGTGCTGTGGAACTGAATGCATTTCATTCACAGACACTTGTGTCAAGGAACAGACCTTTTATAGAAACTGGTTAGATTTGTCCATAAAATGCTCTCACAAAATCTGAGCAGCAACCAGGATTCAGCTGGGAGCTCCTCCCCCTCTAACAAACATACATGAACATAAGATTTTAGTTTAAATCAAAAATACCAAGAAGCTTATAACATGAGGAGTTTAGAGGAGGGCAGTAAGTGTTGCAGCAGAGTAATAATGATAGGTGTCAAGTCCAAATAGCTGTGCCGTACACCTTCATTAATATGATTGGCTGTTATAGTCAGCTGGTAGCCTAGCAGCTGGCAAATTAGCCAGTGATTGTAAAGCATTAGAAAGCAACTAATGCCAATCAGCTAATGCAAATTCAAATTCAATGCCGCCTGAACTGGCGCTATGATCCATTGTTTACACTGTAGTCCAATAGGGGCTTGAGGGAGCAATGCCGGCTTCTCCTAGCTTATCACTTATGTTTCTTTTTTGTTTTTTACTACACAGATCTACAGATATCAGTACACAGTACTCAAGCAGTACTCCAGAAAAGGCATAGCATCAGCTAAAAGTAACCACTTGAAAGTACTTGGATAATAATGCTAATGAGAATTATTTTTTTAAAAAGAGAGGGTTTTTGGTTTAGAGCTTCTAAACTGAGCGTCTCTGACCTTATGACAGTCAGTAGGTCACATTACTTCTGACCCATTAGCTAACTGGTACTCCTGCTCTGGTCTACCCTAGCAACATGCCCCCGTCTCTCTCTGTCTCTGTCGCTTTCTTTCTCACTGTCTCTCCATATGTACCTCATGTCCTGAAGATGTGTCATACCTCCATGTCTGGACTGTCAGAGATGTTTATGTCTTCATTCTGTTACTGCGGGTGATGAGGTATTCCGTTACCCCGGGTGACAGGGCATTCAGTTTCCCCTGGTGACAGGACATTCCACTGCCCACAGTGACAGGACTGGGAATCGTCAGGCTTCTAGCAGGAGTACAGACATGGGCACGCCAGGGGTGACTTTCTGTGTGTTTTGTGGGCAATAATGCGTGCATGTTAGTCGATGAGTGGTGTGAATGTGTGATTTTTGCTACTGTGTTAAATTGCAACTGCCAGAGATCCTTACTAGTATATAATGACTCCATGTAGAAAAAAGGCTAAAAGGATAGTATCAGAACGCAGGAAATTAATGCAGTGTTTGTTTGTGAACCTGTATGTTCCTCTGTAAATGGGGAATAAAGGGCAATGGGGAAGGGTAGCTCTAGGAGACAAGGAGAGTAAAAGTGTAGCGAAGGGTGAAGGGGGATGCACTTCACAGAGGAGAGCAGCGCTGCATGACTGTGTACTGCCCTAAATCTCCAAATAATTTACCTAATTTATTCACTACACCTGCTGATTTTGTCTTAAGACAAAAAGTCAGTCAAGTACAGTAGTTGTTTCGTAGCTGACTATTTCAGCTCTACCAGACTATTATTAGTTTATAGTGGACAGTTGAACCCAAGTAAATAGAGAAAAAAAACGCTGAAAGAGTGACACATTAAGCATTGTAATACATACTTATTGCAGGTCAAAGTGTTAGAGTGAGTGAGCTATAGCGTTTGCAGAGAGTTGTACACCATTGCTAGGGTCACAGTGGGAGGGCAGCTATATATCTGAAATTGGATCATCGGAGCCAGCACACACGTGCACAAACGCACATGCTATTTCCATCCCTCTACCCTACTGTCCTACTTTGTTGTTTTCACTGGTGTTTAATGTAATTGCTTTAAACATCATAATCAATCCCAAGGCGAATAATGATGTAGAGAATGCTGAGTTGCACTCAACATACCATGCTAGTGGTAACTAGAGTTGTTCCGACACCACTATCAGAAATGCCTCCGATATGGCCTGTAATGCTGGTATCGCCGAGTAAGTCTATACACTTATCCAAAACTATTTAATATTGCCCCTTAAAAATTTTATTTTCCGCTATAACTGACAAGATATATAGATAACTGTCAAACTAGATAACAAAGGAAAGTTTTATGGCCTTCATTCTCCGTATGTATTTGTTCATGTTCTACAAAAGGTTTAACTTGAGCCAGGGCATACACAATAATAGGAATCATATCACAAACATACAGGGTTAGTTGAATACAGCTGTTAAAAATACTAATATATATTTTTAGCACACTTATACTGTATAAGATTGGAGCTTGGTATCGGCCGATCATAAATGTAGGTATCGCTATAAGGAAGAAAAAAATGGTATCGGAACATCTCTAATTATCACTGTTTATGTCTGTCTGCCTGGCCAGCTTATTCTGTTGCTTTTCACTTGCCACATGCGCTGTTGCCTATATGGGACATGGCCTGATTAATTCTGCTACAAACCGTCATTTCAACTGTGATATTTTTAAAATATGATCTCCTAAATATAAAGTTATAAGACCACAGTATTGGACATTTTCCACAGACCATATCTTGTGTCTTCTCTGGCGGTTTTTATTTAAATCCGCATCAATATTTTTTAAACCACAGGCCACATTTGGATTTTTCCCCCACTGTCACCATGTACAGAATGTTTCATTATTCACAATGCTGCATGTGTGCAAAGTTTTCCTCGACCGAATCCAGAGTAAACCTGACCATCTCCACAACTGTTTTGATTTACAGTACAAATTCAGGGATGGCAAAAATGTGTTTCCAACGATCCTTTTTCACCTAATAGGGTGACATAAGTGTCTTGCATAACTGTAAGTTGACCGAGCTGAATGATTGTTTTCTTATATTCCAATGAGTATGAAGGCAATCACTATATGATTTGAAAAGTACAAAGAAACTACAAGCGACAGGGGGACCAGGCGGACAGTGAGGCAGACCGGAAGAATGAGACAGAAAGAAAGAAAACATGCAAAGAGAAGCAGCTCATCGCATTCTACATTTCCACTTTAAGCGGAAGGCATCATAAACTAGAAACCATTAGCAGCCATTAGGCTGTTGTCAGTCAGCAGTAGAATAACAACCTAGCAGTTAGCCGGCAAATGGCCCACAACTTAGGCTGCATGGAGGGAAGAAATTCAACTTTCAGCTGGCTGGACTATAATGCCCCAACATCATCAGCTATCAGCTTTACACTGCTGCTACACACAGAAACACAGGCATCGATGTCAGCGTACACTGCAGACATACATTCACACAGTTTTCTCTTATCTTTTTCCTCATACTAACTAGTGGTGCAACGGATCTTCATTGATCCGTGATCCATTCGGATCACTATCTTCGGTTCGGTACACACGTGATCCGCGGATTGACTTATGAAAAAAAAAATTGTGCGCATGTTCAGTCCACACACTTATTAAGAGCAGCGCGGTCATGGCGAGCGGAGGAACGGAGGAGCTTGAACACCCTGCGTCATTTAAATCCCCTGTATGGCAGCATTTTGGCTTCCCTGTCAATTATAATGATGAAGGAAAGAGGTTGGTGGATAAAACCTTGACGGTGTGTAGGCACTGTGGCACAAGAAAGCCATATGACAGTGGAAACACATCGAGCATGGCCACGCATTTGAAGCGACATCACCCCGGTGTTTCACTGACCGGAGTGAAAATGAAGCCTGCTCAACAACCGCTTATCACCGCGGCATTTAAGCAGCCCCTTGCTGCACCATCCGACCGGGCTAAAGCCATCACAAACGCTATCGGTGTGTTTATAGCAGCAGACATGAGGCCATATTCGGTTGTGCAAAGGCTAAATAGGCTTTATTTCACTTTCAAAGTTTCAAGGAAGATGATGATGTGCCTCATTGCATTTTAAGTTGTTTTTCATTAATGGTCATTGGTCCATGTTTAAAGGGAGGAGATATGCCTTCTAATGTTGCACTTTAACTTGTTTTTGTTAAAAAGAAGATATTATGCCTTGTACACTTTCAGTTGATTTTATATGTTTTAATTTAACAAGTGTTAATAAACAAAAGACAAACTTATGTTTATTTGTCTTGTCTTTTTTTTTTTTTTTGCTGATCCGAAAAATGATCCGATCCGTGACTCTGATCCGAGAAACGATCCGAACCGTGAGTTTTTTGATCCGTTGCACCCCTAATACTAACACATTTATAAAACTGCCAGCCTGGTATCACCAAAAGGCATGTGAAAGACAAGCCATCTGGTTGATAATTACAACGCATTTCATTATTTTTGCGTGTCATTTCACGCCATGTAGTCTCAATTGACTTGTATTGTGCAGAGATGGCGTTGTCATTTGATGCACAAATGTCATTGAGGGAAAACCCACGTGTTCGTATTTCTCCGCAAGGTGGCGGAGAAATAAAGTGGTGGAGTTTTCTGTCAGAGGTTTTTTTTTTTAAATCAATATTTCATGTGAAGGATGGCTGATATGACGGCCGTTAAATGACACGCGAAAAGCTCACAATAGAAGTGTATGGGGAACTACGGGCGTTAAATGACATGCGAAAAGTTTAATATGCGTAGACATGCACGCGAAAAGTCACGAAAGTCATGAAAAGTGGCGTGCTATTTATACGCCCTCCCATGAGACCACGTAGAAACTGCACTTGTGAGGACAGTCAATTTATCTTAATCTGTCTGTTATTCATATTTAATCTTAAATCATCGCCCTAATCCATTTTTTAAGACTAATAAGGGATTTATCTGTAATATCTATATGAATGAGACACTTTCACCAGGACACAAAGTCACACACACACACGCGCACACACACACACACACACAAACACACACACACACACACACACACGCGCACACACACACACACACACACACACACAGGCATACACACCGACAGAGGCATGATTTGAGATACTCCAGGACTTTTTCGTTTGGCTAATTTGTTTCCTGGGCATATGTCATATATTCACCAGCGGGAAAAGGGATATCAGCTTTCAGGAGACGTGGTCACAGATGCTTAAACACACACACACTCATGGTCTTACTGTCAATCCCCAAACTGGTTAGAGTTACTGGGTTTGGAAACAGATTTCCTATGTGTTTCCTAGTATTTAGTGTTAAGCATAGCGTCTACTTGTGATGTATTTTCCAAATAGAACAAAAGGTCTTATTCATTTGTGTGCTTGAAATGCATTCTTTAGGAAATTGACACCTCAACTGAGAGGGGAATAGTTTTGGCAGTATTATTCAATCTGATGTGCCTCCCTCTCGAACTTACCTCCTCCTGCTCTTGTACCTCGTCCGCTCCCCAAAAAATAAAACAGTTTTGTTAAACAGTCAATCTGGCGAGTCGGCTTTTCCTTCATCTTTGTCTCTCCTTTTTCTCCAGCCTGCTCCTTTTTCCTTCCTACCCCTATTCGCTTCCCTCCATGTAAAGGAAACAGTTTACGGAACAGTTAGTCAATCAGACCACTCCGTCCCGCAGAGGGAGTGCAGAATAACGAGCACTACCGGTGGATAATGGCCATGATTTAGCTCCCCAGTCAAAAGGTTACACTGCTCCTGCTCCAGGATGAATGGACGTAATAAGATACCCCTTGGATAAGTAAGTCTTGCATGAACTGCAGTACTGTCGAACCCCAAAAGCCTACTTGTAACGGTTATTTTCCGTTTTAAAGGGGGAGCTTAGTTCTTTCCTACAAGGAATATGTTTTATTGAAAGAAATACAGTTATTAAGAGACGGTATAAGGTGCAAAGAGAAGGTGATGGATGCAGAAATTAAAGGGGAAATCACAAGTGCTGTTCCCATTATCTTGACGCGCATAGAAGGAGACAGGGAACCGTTGGCCTGATGTAATGTCCTCCCTGGGAAGTGTAGAGGAGGACAGAGGGAGGAAAATGGGTTGATTTCTATCTCACAGCTGCTGTTAAAAATTCTGTGCATGACGCCAGTTCTTCAGTCAGTCAGTCAGTGAGTTACTGGCATTCAGTAAATCTAACAGTTGGATGTGTTAGACATGTCTGATATGAGACGTCCTTTCACCGACACAGACACTAGTATACAAACACACACCATGTCAATTAAGTAAGGAGCAGCAGTAATCAAGGATGTATTCCACAAGCTCTAGGCTACATTTTACAAGTATTTGCAAGTGTTTGTCGTCAGCACATTGATATGATTAGTTGTATGTGTGTGCTCTTGCCTGTGCAGTTTAATGTGTATACGCTGACATGTTGTGTATTTCCGTGCCTTTGTGTGTTTGCGTAGCTTTTGACATGTGGGAGTGATTGCATGTATATTTCCAGTGCTTGACTTCTGGAGTTGGTTATTTGAAACACATGATTTCTTTGTTCCTCTGTTGGCTACTGTGGAAGCTGAGAGGGTGGTATACACCCACCCACACACACAAACACAGAGGCAGGGTGGTAACTTGCTACTGAGTCAACACTAATTAATGCCATATTGTATGTTTTCAAGCCAACCGTTATTTCTTTTTCTCTCCAGTGGACTTTTCGCCATGTAAAGAAATCTGTTTCGCACTATATCAGATTTTAGTCACGGGTGCATAGAAAAATAAAGAAAAAGTGACACCAGACAAAAAGGTCAGTCAATAATTTGATCTAAAATAAACACAATTTGTCAGAAAGCAACAGCTCAAAATCAATAGGTTTGACTGATTTGCAATCTATAGTAGACTCCTTACTCCTCTTTTTTGTCTGTGAAATCACACAGTTACAAAGAACAGAATCAAAACTAACTAAATAATGTTTACGAATTGTGCAACAAGCCTGAAACATTCAGCACTTTAAAGTCCTGGTCCAGAAAGGGGCACAGTGAAAGTTGATCTGCATGTTTTTGCTTCGAGAAACTTTGCGACATTGTTAATACTTAAAGGGCCTGTTGGTGAACTACTATAGCTTGAAAGCAAACCGCTGATACCGCTGTGAGCCCTTGTCACAAAGCCTTTTTTCTTGATTTTCTCTGTATGTTATATAGATTTAAAATGATAATGATGCTAACAAGCTGCTTGCTAGCTGTTAGCTCAGTCGCTAAGGAGATGTATGTTAAAGATGTATTTGGATCATAAGCTCCTGTCTCATAACTGTCTGCTTACATTCGCCGTTTGTTGGAGGAGTTTACACTCCAACAGAAGAGGGTTCAATAAAACGTGATGGTGTGACACAACTATTAGACTACAGTATGATAGCTTCCCATATCTTTATTTCCTCAAAGGTCAGCTCAAGATGGCTTGCTATTGGGCAACAACATGGATTGGTGGGTCAACATTCACCAAATTTGAACTTGACACAATTGTGCAGATTACTTCAACTCCACCAACAGATCCACTACTTGTTGTAATTCTACTGGAATTAACTGATTTTGTTTGTTGGTTTGCTGGGCCTTGAAAGGTTGAAAAGGGTCTTTCTCATTCACCAGTCACTCTATTCTGTTTGCCATTAGCGCTGAGTATTTTTTCATTGCTTTATCTCACATTTGATTATCTCTGTACCTTATTTTTAATCTGTGTCCTATCTTAATTAGTATCTGTGTGTTTGTGTGCGTAGGTAGATAACCATCTGTCCCATTTGTCAGTCATTGTCAAGACTATTACAGTACTTGTGCTTGTTTATCTGGCATGTGTTTGTGTTTGAGAGACAGAAGGAAGGGTGGTTAGCATTCAAATGGGCAGACGCCACTGAACCAATTAGTCTGACTCTGTCATTCCTTCTTTCTTTATTTGGCAATGCTCTTCTTCATTTCTTCATTTATTCTTGTCTCTTTTCTCTGGCGCCCTCCATCTCACCCTTCCTCTCACGCCCACTGTGACATGAAGAGACCTTCTTTCTTTCTTTATTTTGATAAAATAATTTCCTTTTGAAAAGCAATCCAAAAAAAATTTCTCATAAAAGGATTAATAGAGTCCATAGTTGACCGCACAATAGCACTTGTTGAAGCTAGTTCCTCTGTTGTAGATACTGAGTGATGAACTTTCATGTATTGATTTCTGTCCCAGAGTGGAGAGGATGTGGATATTTTTGAAATGGACCCTTCACTTCAAGGCTCACCTTTTCTACCATGTCTGCCCTCTATTCTCATACTTCCCCTCCAACAGTTACGTTTCTAAATTGATAGAGAACAATTTCCTTTTACTACAGAGTTTCTTCTGAAGAGACATAACTCCTATGAAGGGTTGCATACAGGTTTGTGCATGTTTGCACACACCAGGATGCATTCTAAAATTACATAGTCACAGCAGTTTCTGGTTTAGCAATAGGAGGTAGATAAAAACAAGCAATGTGTGAGTTTTTTTTTTGTTACGCTTTTTACTTGGGGATGAGTATGTATGCATCCGCAGGAACTGTATGTGACCGTATTGTGTTGTTTACCACCAAAGTTAGCTCTCTAGATTGTCGGCCTGTGTTCAAAGTCAGCAGCTTAAAATGTGGCTTTCAGCATGCAGAGTGAACACATACAGCAACAAACCCATGCACGCACGCACACACACTCTCTCTCACGCACACACACACACACGCACACGCACACCCACACTATTTCCAGTACATCCACCTCATCAGCTACTTCTACATCTCTGACATCCGGCTGGCTCTAGTTGGATGATTGACATGTGAGACAGCCAATTATAAAGGGCCTGGGAAATGAACTTAACATGTAGCAGCGGGATGCTCATGTTGGTTTATGAATAAAACATTACAAAGCCGGCTTATGGTTTGATTTGGATTCTGTTTCACGTTTGTTTGTTGCTGCATGTATTTGGCTTACTGACAATATTGGACGAAAGTGTCAGGTAAGGTGTGCTTTTGTGTGTGCCTGTATGTTTACAGGATATGCCAGACAGTGACACGTGGAAAAAATCAATGCCAAAGTGTCACAATAATCTATACTTACAGAGTTCCCCTGAGGATTCCTCTCAGAGTTTTTCTGAGTTTCTTGACAGAACGTGACTGGTTTCTTTTTTTAATCACAGAACTGTTGGCAGTTGAATTGCAGTCAAATGAGTACATGGCTGTGAATTACATAGCATGTGTCATATGGGAAAATTGTAGCTTCTGTATGTTTTCATAAATGATTAGGTAGGTTTGTTGTAGCAACAGGGCAACATTTGATTTACTGCAATACATAATGCAAGGATTTTACACTGTGGTTTAAATTTTGCTGAATGAAGTGTTTCTTTGGTTTCTAATGGAGCTCTGAAGATGGGATGCATTAGGGGAAGTCCAACCTAGAGAACTGTTAACTGAGAGCTGAAGCAAGGGAAGGAATGCAATGCAAGAATGCGAGGCGGCCTGAGAGCGCTGAGCCACAAGCCACAGGGTGACCAAGGGGATGGCATACCCCCTCTCCCGTTTCCTCCCCTGCTCTTTCTCTATCTCTCTCTCCCACGACCTTCTCGGCTTCCCAGGCTACTGAAAGATGGAACCCAGGACACACACCAGTGCTCAGATGGCAGCACTTAGTCGGGATGGTTGCCCATTTGAAAGTGTAACTCCACCCTATAGGCAGATCCAGAGTGGAGTGCCCACACAGAATGGACTTTAAACAATTTTATGAAAAGTTTTTGCCCTCGGGGTGCTTTTAAAAAGGACAAACACGTCTGTCTGAGACCCACATAATCCACGGTCAACCTTTGCGGTGGACAAAGACTCTGTCACAGGCAGGCTTGAACGCACACTCCTACATATGTGCCAGGACACATGCTTGCGTAATTTGGGCCAGCAGAAGCCTTTAGGAAAAGGACTTCAACTACATGAACTCTGAAAAAAAAAGAAGAAAGTTAATTTTTTTTTTTGTGTGTGTGTGTGTGTGTGTGTTTGTGTGTGTGTGTGTGTGTATTTGTGTGTGTGTGTGTGTGTGTGTGTGTGTGTATTTGTGTGTGTGTGTGTGTGTGTGTGTGTGTGTGTGTGTGTGTCTGTGTGTGTGTGTGTGTGTGTGTGTGTGTGTGTGTGTGTGTTTGTGGCTGTTTCACATATTCCCTTATTGCTTGTAACAAATCAGCTGAATGAGGATTGCTGGATAGATGGAGGGAGGCCAACAGTGGTCATTTAAACCAAGTAATACTTTCTTAAATGCACTTTGAGAGTAAAAAAAAAGCTAAACTATTTGAGTTTTTAAACAACCAAAAAACAAAACAAAACAAAAAACTAAACTAAACTAAAAATGACAAGTTTTTGAGATGCATGGAAGAAATAGTATTTTCATGCCTTCAGTCTGTTGCCAGCAATGGGACGGATTGTCATTAGACGCCTTATAATCCTATTTTACCACCACGTCTCCCACCAGGGGATTCTGTCTTTTTGACTTTGCTGCAGTCTAATCCATGACTTTCTAATGCACCCATGCACCGCATTTTTCTTCTTCATCATTTCTTCTTGGCCATCTATTTCTTTGGTATTTCCTTCACACCCATGGATTTGTTCCCTTTTATGTAGTAGCCAGGTCACTGTGAAGTTGTTTTGTACTTGTACAGTAATAGATACTATACATTAATGAAAGCATTCCTTTTCCAAATCCAATTTAAGAAATGCCATAGATTAACTTTTATTGGATTGACAAGACAACATAACACTAATATCTGTCTAAAGTTGTATTATTTTGTTAAGGAAGCCCCACAAACAAACATATAAACTTGGGGCTGTCAATTGACATCCCAGTGTATCTTTGTGATAAGTTGACAGCTGTATATTGTACAGATAATTTTCTCTGGAGCACTTTCTGATTTCTGTCACTTCCAGTAATTCAAAGCATGCATTCTGTGTGTGTACATGCCTTAAAGAGGCAGCTGATTGTACTTGTCTGTGTGTGTGTGTGTGTGTGTGTGTTTGTGTGTTTGTTTCTGCTTTCCTCTTATGCACCCTCATGCTTGCTCCGGTAGCATTATTTAGTGTGTTGGGTGGGGGGCTTGACTGCAACATTACAAATGTCTAATGTTATTCATGCCTTAGTGCGTGATCGCCCTGAGCCCTCATTTCATGCTCTGACCTTGTAAATGTCTCTCTAGTGGACTTTTTTTTTTAAATTGAGAGAAAGAATGGAGAGGAAAGAGGTCAAGAAGAGGAAGAGTGAGGGATGGGGGGGGGGGGGGGGGGGTTTGCTAGGATAAAATTGAAATGAAGGAATTTTAAGAAGTTAATTGATTGACAATAGAATAGTCTTCCCCACCTTTCTTGATGAATGTCTGCTTTGTTTCTGCTGCAGAATGTATCATCCAACACATGGACGCTGGTGCACACAAACATATATTTAAAATATATAGGATATATCGATTGTACATATTCCTGACTGAAATTACTTTTCAGTGTGAGGTATATAGGGAGCTACATAAGCAGTGTGCTCTCTGGGCTTTATGCTGCCAATGTATGGAGCACACTTCCTCTTTGTGTGCATTTGTCTGGGGAAATCATACACTTTCTCCCACATAAATTAAACAAGGTCCAGACAGAGAAACGAAAGGAAGCCCTCCCTTTTGATTTTCCCTTTGGAACTCACCTTTCAACACTTTCTTTCTCTTGCTATCACTCACAGACTCACTCTCACAAATACGCGTGCATGCATCCACACACACACACACACACACACACACACACACACACACACACACACACACACACACACACACACACACACACACACACACACACACAACACACTACACTCAGAATCAGTTGCTGAACACCATTTATTTTTGTGTAAAAACATGTCTCAGATATGCATGCCTCTTCCTGCTTCTCACAGGCCAGCCACTCAGGGGACAGATAACAATCTGTCTACAAATCAGCACCAACAATTCCCAGCCAATCACAGAGTCTGTCAAGTTACTTAATATTGTTGACATAATAATCTTTCTGTGCCTCTCGTTTTCTGGGAGGCTACAGGGTGTCTCATGGAACAGAGAATTTGAAAACCCTTCGACATTTTCTCACATATATTGGTTACTTACTCTCTCTTCTTCACTTCCTCTCTCTGTTGTGCACACCGACACACTCACAACTTGTACACAAAGGCACTTTAAAATGGGGACAAGCACACACATGGGGATTTGGAAAGTGGTTTTGGACAGTTGCTCTCCTTCTAAGCACTTAAAAGGGATTTCAACGGGAGAAAATGGAGGAGAAAAGAAATGGAGAGGGATGAAGGGAAGCGGGAGGGAGGAAGAGATGTGGAGTGTATCTAAATGGGATAATAGAAGAGTCGTTCCTTCTTCAGTGCTGTTTTAGTTCCACCTAGCTCCAGTGTGTTCTCTATATAATTTGTATGAATGGTATCGTGTTGGCTTCCCCCCTGTTCTTTCTTAAACTGTTCTAATTTAGATGATTTATTATGATAAATGCAAATGTAGCATTTCTGTGCATCACTTACACTTCGTCTATGAGTGTGCTTAAACCTAATGATATGCTTTTCTATTTTGTAGCATTGATGATAGAATTTGCAGTGATGGACACCATTGGCTGAGCACAGAGGCGTATATGCCAGAAAATGAGTTTGTTTAAAGGCTCTTTTCCCCCTCTCGGTTTCCTCCTCTGCTGACTTCACTGTGAGCCTCTACAAATATTATTGCTCCACACTCAGAAGGAAATCAGGGAGAAAAAAAATAATATTATAAAGTGAGTGTGGGGAGGGGAGAGTTGAGTGTGGGGTCTATATGTTCTTAAATATACACATACATTGGCCTTTCCAAGACCTCTGCACACTTTCTCAATTAAGCAGGAAAAGGAGGCTTCTGGTTATTTTCTTTCTTTTATTGGGGAGACGGATCAAAAAGAAATGCATGACAAAAATGTCTTTCTTAGCTTTTTTAATTATGTGTCCTATCAAATTCTGTCTTGTCTTAACATATTTCTGAATCAATGTCAGTGCCTAAATACAGTGGTGGCTGCTGGTCTTTAGAGGAGGGGAAGCTCATTTTTCCGGCCTACATCATAAATGTGTTTGTTTATTTATATGTAAATTCTACCCGTCATTCCTTTTCAAGAAAAACAATCTGTGACCTTGTCGTACCAACTAGGCGTCTTTTCCAGGGACTTGACCAGTGTCCTCTCAATGGCCAGCAGAGCTAGGCTGCTTAAACGGCATTGGCCCAGATGTAGCTGCTGCGCCAGGCTACTGTGAAGTGTGACCGCCAGTGAGTGTAAGTTATCGTGACGGGGGGAGAATCTCCACAACTGCCGCTGCTCGTTGGGGAAAGAAACCGCAGAGTGACAGAACAGAGTCGCTAAACACAACGCTAGACGTTTTTAATGAAGACAATGTCGCTGGGGATCGGTAAAGTCTCCGGATCAGCTCAGAGCAGCGAAATTAAAAACTTGAAAATAGACCCCCAGAGACGCTGAGCGTCCAATGGGCGGGACAAAGCCCAGCACTTATCCAATGACCGTCTAGATTCACTGCAGTGGAACAACCCACTCTACGCTTCCCCATTGACGTCAGTAGAAGCTGAGCGTCCGATTCTGTAAAGCACTGTGGGGATGAATGAGAAGGAAGTTGCGCCAGTTACCTATGATAAGTAGCTGATTCTGAACAAGGATGAAGGCTTTCTAGCGTGTATTTATTCAATGAAATGTACACACAGCAGTACATATTTCACCACTTTTTTTTTTTTGGTGACATTTTAGGGGAAGCTGAGCTTCCCTTGCAGTTTTGGATCAGTCACCAATTCTCAAATATCTTCACATCCGTACAAATGATTGTCAATATTTTATTTGAATGTTCACATATCGATACAAGAGGCAATACTAGTCTGGTTTTGTAGTATTTCTTATACACATGCACATCACCTACTCTACCACCCATTGTGCCACCAGCATTACAGTTTACAAGCAACACAACGGCTCACATGGAAGGAGATCAGGAGAGTACAGGGCCTGCCTGTGTTCACCTGTCTACTCGCTGATCGAAATGAGCTATTTGAGATCAAAGGAGAGAAAACAGGAGGAGGATACAAACCCTTCGTTCCCTTTCTGTCACTAAATTCTCTATTATTTTCTTTAAAAGGATACACTTTAGTATAGTTGAAGTGATGCTGGTACATTATGGTAAAGCTTTAAGTATCTGAGATGTCTAAATAGATGGTTGACTATTGTGATGCTAAACAAAATGTTCTGCACAGCAGACAGAATGCCAAAAATATTATTTAACAAAATTAAAGAACTTTACAGGAATTTGAATACGGCTAAGGGGCTCTCTTAAATGGGTTACAGCGAGCAGTTGGAGTTCAGGTATCTTAATCAAGGGCACCTCAGCACTGTCCAGGAGGTGAACTGGCACCTCTCCAGCTGCTAGTCCACACTTGGTACTTTGTCCGTATGTAGAGTTGAACAGGGGACATTGTTTCCAAACCAAGTTCCAACAGATGTTCACAGATATATAAAAAAAGGTATTTGCAAATGCATACTGCTAATACAAACGTCCCATATTATTCTACTACTGCATATACTCAATAAAGCTTGGAATTGTTATATTCATAAGAGACTAACCTGTCAACATTTGAACAAGAATCGGAAAATCTGTATCAATTCTGCTGTGCATTTTTTGATATTTTCAAAGGTACCCTTGTCTGTATGGTCATGCAATATGTATCTGCTCGAGGAGACATTGGTTGTGCACAGTAAAGGGAACAAAGGGAGTTTGGAGCCATTTATTGGCTGCGGGACACAAAGTGATATGTTGAATTTGATATGGGTGTATTTTTCACTATGTTCCAATAAGTAATCTAAATTGCTTGAGCTTACATGTAACTCAGTACTCGCCTATCTCCTCGCTCTTTCAATTTTATTGACACTGACTGCATTCCTTAAATACGACATATACATTTATCGCGCATATCCCATTACAAATGATAGCCAGTGCAATAATGCAACACTATGGTGAGAATGCACATAAGGCTATAAAAGTGTTGTGGGAATTTAATATGTATCCCAATGAAGAGGGAAACACACAACATCTCTCTCCTGTACATATATACACACAGCCATAGCTCTAGACACATATCAGAAACGACAAGGTAATGGTTTCTTGCATTTAGTGGCCAAGAAATACATTATGACCTCAGTAAACCTTCTAAACTACTGGCTCCAAATGATGGCAAATACACACACACAGACACACAGACACACACAAACACACACACACACACACACACACACACACACACACACACACACCATACATCCATGAAATCATGTGGCATGAAACTGCCTGAAAGGACCCTCATTCCCACTGTTACCGCCCTTCCATAAAATCTGTTACATGTGAACATGGAATCTCTCCCTCTCACACTAAAGAGCAGGCTTATAAAGTGTTCATAGAGGACACACTGAATGAGAGTTTCCGTCGAACAGAAAAATTAAGTAATTTTGTCACTTTGTCCTCAGGCTAAACACTAAATTGACATTCAGGTAAAAAAGTACAAATGTCGGCAAAGTTAACAAACGGACATTTTTGTGGTAGTTCCAAGTTTTATAGGGTTGTATAACTTATTTAGAGTTTTTTCCAGTGTTGAATTAAAACCTCACTGGGTGTTTGTTGTTCTATTCATGAATTAAGACTGTGCATGTCTCTTTATGAGCAGAGTGATTTAATGTTTTATACACCTACTTGGAATGTGGGGGGAATAAAAGTGAATGTGCAGTTAAGAGAATAATGGGTTCATTGTCCCCTTCTTTCACAGTACAGTAATGATGTATACAATATGCAGAAAAAAAGAGTTTGGACTTGTAAATGGCTAAGCTTTAAGACTCAGTAGTTCATTATTGATGTCACCTTTAAACTCAACCTTGAATAATCAATAAAAAACTGTAATCACTGCCTTATCTACCTTAAAAAGGAAAAGAGGGAAAAATTATTTTTTGTTTTACTTGTTGTTTGTGTTGTTATGCAAAAATGATTACCTGCATTACTGAGCAGCTCCAGCTAAGTACGGTTACATTTGGTTGCTAGAAATGTGGCGGAGTGCAGATGCTAGTCTGGCTAACATCAGCTATATGGTAATATGGGCTGTATCCATGTTGTCTGTCATGACCTAGTATTTGATGAGAGACTGAGTAAGATTTCAGTACAATGCCTCTCGACACTGGAGTCCAAAAATAGAGAATACCACTGTACGGCTATATCACTGCTGTACTAGCATGCTTTTTTTTTTTTTTTTTAAATAACCAAGGCACTTCAACAAAAACTTTTTTCTTGGTAAAAAAAAGCAGCGGGCAAAGTTAGAGACCAGTAACCATTGTGTCATAAGAGAAGATTTCAATAAATGTTTTCTACGGGCTATAGGATTCAAAAACGAATAGGAAGTGTAGAGGCCCTTGCTTTGAATGACTTCAGCAAATCTTTGCCCACAGGACATCACTAGTTTCTCACACTGCTCTGGTTTGATCTTGGTCCATTTTTCTTGCAGTCTTTTTCACAATTCAGTAACTGTAGTGGGTTTCTTAGACATAACTTTGTCACCAAGGATTTTCCAGAGATTCTCTATGAGGTAGATCAGGAGTCTGACACATCCTCCTCCAAATTGAATGGACTTCTTTATACACTTTTGGGTTCAGTCATTCCCAATCTCTGCAAAATCCTATGTTGGTAATGTTAGCTCTTGGGAAAATGGAAAATGTTCCCTATCTAGTTATCTTTGTGACAGCTGCACCAACAATAGTACCACTTGGAAACGCGTTGCTATGCAGTGTTTCAGTTATTCATGTTTTATCCAGCACATGTTGAAGATATTTTTTAATGTGCATACCTCTCTCCTTTAACTGTAAGGTCGGAGGGTATGGCTCCATCACTCTTTGTGTAATATACCAAGAGTATCAGGATCGCAGTCCAGAGTCACTTTTCCAGTTATCCATGTTAGCCGGAATATCCACAATATGCAAGAGTAGGAAAAAAAATATGTTACCTCCAGCAACCGGAAAACAGGGTTAAGTTATTGTTTTACGAAAAGGATAATTTAGTTCTGGCTACAGAGAAATCAGTTTTGTGTTGGTAAGGTTAGGGTTAAATATGAGGGTTGAACATGTCCATATGCACATGTGCCAACGCTTATATGTTTCTTAAAAAACTGCTGACCCCGTGCATGAAAACAAGCAGGCCTCCACAGACTGCAGCAGAGGATGAGCGGAAGCCTTCGATAGTACACACGCACGCACGCACACACACACGCACACACACACACACACACACACACACACACACACACACACACACACACAAACACACTCAACTTTGATCACTTCCAAACGTCTGCATCGAAAGAGAAATATATGTATTCATCAAGGGTACAGGGTATGCTGTTTTTGATCAGTGAGAAACTCTGTTTGTAGAAATTTGAGAAATGCATCCATCAAATGTTGATATTTATTAAACACTCTCCTTGTTGTCTTAAATTTTGCAGATAAGAAAAAATTGATCGTAAAAAAAATGTTGGCAGACAGTGTAGTCACTTTCATGGCTGCCTGATCTCAGCACAGGCCACTGAGGGGGTTTACTGTTCTGTCTGGCCCCATGAACACTCAAGATGGTGTTGTTGAGTCAGCTTACTTGTTGCATTTCGATTCACAGCATGGTCTGTTTATAAAACTGGATGTGATGCCTTGTGGCAAGAAGTGGTTGATTTACTCTGCAGACACACAGGCCCTGATACATAAAAGAAAAAAAAATCTTCCAAAAGTATGTTTTAGTCTGGTACGAAACTTTGAAACTCTCCCTTAGCTCAGACAAATTCACACTGCCACAGGGCCCGAGCCCACAGAGAATACTGTCTGTCTAACAATAGAGACGGGGCTTGCAAATTAAATTCATGCACTTTTGTTTACTCTTGTGTATACTTGGGTACATGTTACACTTCTGATGAGCTGTGGTTCAATGTCCTCATGTCTATTTTTGTTCTTATGAACTTTCTAAAGGAAACCATGCATGAATTCCATTGTTCAAATCTCTTAAATTCTTATTCAGAGTTAAATCACAGTTGTTCTGTCTATTGCAAAGATTTTGCCCATTATTGTAAGTGTTATTGACTTTTACCTCACTTCTAACCTCTTGCGCGTTTCCTCTTAAAACCTCTTGTCAAATTGCAAATGCCAGCTAGCTGTGTGCAATGATGCAGTCAACCATCTCTGGCGGCGGACTCCAAAATCTGCCTGTTTGTAATTGCCTAAAACATTTTTTTTCTCCTCTAATCTCTCAGGCATTCTGTATCTTGTATCTGATAGCGTTTCAACATTGTTTCTTTGCCTTGGCTGGGTGGGTGTTTGCTTTTCATGGGTGTGAAGGGTCTTGATATAATTTAATTGGATTGTGGAGATTGTTCCAGGCTCTGGAAAAAAATCATCCATGAACGAGCAAAATGCAGATTATCAATTTACGAACACAACCCACACGTGCAATAGAGGCATGAAACGTATGCAAACATTAACACGTGGAAACTAAATCAATCAGCTGTCATCCATGTGCTTGTGTTGAGCTCTGTCTTCTCAGCAGCTTTTTGCTTCACTGCTTTACTGACTTAACATCACTTTAAACAGTTTGGACATTTCATTATTTGCACTCTCAGTAAGTGTTGTGATCTCTCTCTTGTCTGTCGCTCTACGCTTTCAGCCATTTCAGCTCATTTTTCTCTTGTTCTTTTGTCCTCTGTTTTGGCTTTTATTCTCCCTGTCCAGCAAACCCACATTCACCTTCCTATATTAAATTGTATTTGCATCTATACTGTAGAGTAATTGACCAACAACTGAATCATACAGCTTTCCAATATTGTATTAACCCCTTAATTCATCTTCCCTCTGATCCATTTCTTTTGTGAGGGATTTTGACTGCTAAGTATTACATACATTGACATTCCTGGCATAACTACAGTGGAAAAAGCATTGATTTTATTCTGTTATGCCTCCATACTGTGTTTCACACACTCACTTTTGTCTCTAGCCTTCAAACTTTGTCTGTTTTCCTCCGTCTGTGTCTTTTATGTGCAGTTATACTGTATACACACACAATCTTAATTCATGCTGTGATCTCAAAGTGCATAAGGTTACTCTGGCTAGTAGCCAATATGTGCACAGCTTGTTTTTTCTCTGCTTAGGATCACTGTAGTCTATTAGTAGCATCAGCCGTTCAGCTTCTATGCAGTATGCCAAAAATGATAAATTACTTTGTTGCAGTGTTTACCAGAATGCTTAAGTACACAGCTCAGTTCATAGGGCTCCGTATTTACTCTTTATATCTTGACACACACACGCACACGCGCTTACACCCTGCAGACTGAAGACCGCCAACGCAGCTGGCCCAAACTGATAGGGTAATTCATCAGACAGACACAGAAACACACAAAGAGAGAGTTTACAGAGGAAGGGATAAAGATGGAAACAGGTTAACAGATCAACACAGGCAAATTATGTTGAGGGATTTGAGGTGAAATATTGTTAAAGTGAATGATGATCAGGCCTCACCAAACTTTCCCTCCAGCAAATCGTTCTTCACAAACATAAAAGTAAGAGACACGCAGGCTTTGATGCTGCATCTTGATTTTTGTCTTTGTTATTTCCTCATGATTTGAATTACTATTTGTAGACTTTAATTTTTCACTACACAGCTAATTACAAAAGGTGCTCTTACTGTAACTACAATTGACAGTGGAGCTGTGTGTGGCCAGTTCACTGTGGATACAGTAGAAAGACAGGAGGGCTAATTCTAGTGTAATGGAGATTTTGACTGGTCTTGACCCAATTAAGGTGCCTTGTTCGATTTTAAAGAGCCCAGTGAGGATGCTGCTCCTGAGATTTTCTTGGTAGAATCGACTGATCTTGAAAATGTCCTCTTTGACTCAAACATTACATCAGATCAAAGTTAAATAGTCTATAATATTTGTGATATGCATGCCCATTACTTTTCTGATATGAGTTATGCAGTATCATATTTGATAACCCTATATGGCATGCCTGCTGAATCATATAAAACAATAAGGGTGAGCATGTGTTTGGGCCTGTTCCTTTTGTTCAAATGAAGCACAGTGGAAATTGAGTCGGCCCTAATTATTTCTGAGTAGTTTGGATGTGTCAACCACTTCACACCATACCAGAACCTTTTTCCTGAGAACTTGATTGTTTGCAGTGAGAAGTGAGTTGAATTCCCCTGTGACCCTCTCAGATCAACTGTGTCTACCATGCCGCTGAATCATTTCAAATAGTCGGAAAAGGTATGGAAATTCTTCTCTTGTAACTCAGAATTAAGCTGCCCAGACTCGTTCACTTTCAACGGGGAAGGTGTTGGTTCCTTGATAGATCACAGAATAGACCTCCAGAGTGTGGAAATCTGCATATCCTCCACTCCACTCAAATTAAATGTTTTAATAGAAATTTCACTTTATGTTCAATCATCTCAACATGATTGAACATTCAACTTCACTTGTTACTGCATCCACCACCTCTAAAGGTATTTCTAAAGGAATTTCAGCCTGACAATATTTGGTAATGATTGAGTGAAATATGATCTTCTCTCATACATCGTTAGCTATTGTTCTGTATGATACCAATAAACTGTGTGGGGGAAGCCTTGACATCACCCATAGGTTTCTGAAAAGCCAAAATGAAGCTCTCTGTGGCTCCGACTGTAGTGTTCTTGGCAGTGCCCTACTCCACCTTCTCTCCACTAATCCAAATATGGACAAATGAGTAGAGCTGATGTTGGCCGAATGAAGCCTACAGTCTCTTTTCGCCACCTGTGATGGCACCCACCTAGTCGACCCTAAAATATGTTGTGGCAGCGATCAGACTGGATTTTGATTGTTCCCCATTAAGTTGTATGAGGAATGGGGAAAGATTAATTTGCTGCCAATTGCAATTTGACCATTTCCCATCTGCAAAATCATATTGGTCTCTGTAGGTAATGACAATACAGTGTTTGATAAAATGCTCTTGTTGGCCTGCTCGTAAATTTAGTGCCTTCAGTTGCCTGAACTTTTCCTTTACCATCTGCTTTACAAGTACATTTTGGTCGGCAAAATTCAATCTGGGTTCTGTTCAGTTGCATTGCCTCTGCTGCCGTACTTGAGTAGCCAGCT